>NC_082651.1:46438724-46741724 GCF_028023285.1 Balaenoptera ricei
CCGGCATGAGGAAATTATCTCATTAATGAGTATAGTGGGAAAGACTACCTTGTTTCTAAAATTTTCTTTTGCATTAGAATATGCTGATAATAACAGATTCCCCCCCACCCCCACCCCCGCCCAGGTTATACCTGGAGACATGTTTTTCTGGAACACATTAGTTATCTGCTTACCCTGCTTGTCAATGGCAGAAAAATCCAGCTCCTTCCAGATCCTATCCACTGCTGACATGGGAGTGGAGGGGAGACCTGGAAAAACGTCACACATGCTGTCACTCCTTGTTTTTGTGCCTTCACCTGATGACTGCAGCCATATCTAACTGACCTGGTCCACCATGTTGCTGCTCTTGCCAAAAAAATGTCACGTGTCCCATACTATTAGCCCCACACTGGCTCTAGTACTTGTTGCTCAAAAATTCCACCCATCAAGGCAGAAGGCTCCTCTCCAATCTACACTGCATAAAGTCAGTTATCTTCACAGATCCGGGCACAATGAAGAGGGACTGTCCCATGTCATATCACATGGAATCTTCCCAGCTTCCACTTCAGGCCACAGGCGTCCAAGATCTCTTCCCTCCTTCCTATCCCAAGGGGAGTGGTCTTAACAAGCCTCCCAGGCTTGTTTCACCCTCTGGGGAAGCTTCATTTCCCTTCTTCCTTTCCCCATCAACAAATTCTACTATCTGTCCTTTCACTTCACTGGGCTACAAATATTACAGCAGCTGCCCTGCCTGCTCCTTTAGATCTAGATCATATTAGGTAAAACCCACAACTGCATACTTTGGAAGGGCAAATCCTCCTAAAGATTTCTGTGAATTCCTAGGAGTAGGGAAACCAGATTTTTATTCTCAGGGTCACTTCAGTCTGTGAGTTCTTGCTTTTGCATGTACCTCATCGACGAAACGGTGAAACTCTTTTTTTTTTCTTTACACACAGATACACAAATATACTCACAAAATATATTTGTGTGTCTAGTGGATGTAAATGAAGGTTTGGAGAAAAAGAGTTTTCACTGCCATAATGAGCATGATCATGATTTTAAATGAAATATTAGACACTCTCATTCTTCAAATGTGCTTTGCCCCCTTCCCATGTAGAAATCTCACCAGCTCTTTATCTCACAAAGAACTCAGGTTCTTGTAGCATCCTCTTCCCTCCACCACACTTCTCTACCCATCTATTCTCATCTCTCCCTTTTCTCTCAGGAATAAAACACAAGTCTCTCATGCAGAGCACTTCAAGGACATTTTTTTAAAATTTGGGCTCCCTTTGAAAATGTTGCCCTCAGCGTCTCATCTTCTATCCCAAATAGCTTGATAAATTATTTTCCCCAAACAATGAGTTTCCTCTCTGAGTGATTATGCCAGTAGCTAAAATAATAAAAATTGTCACTCTCTTACACTTACGTTGTCTGGCTGGATTACACCTTTAGTTTTCATTTTCAGCCACTAATACTTTAGTTTAAATCAGTTAATAAGATGAATTGAAAAGAGCAAGAAACAAGAAAACAGAACTAAGAAAAAGTGCATTTTCTCCGAGGGAAGAAGGCTAGGGAGAAAGCACAGAGGGGAAGGTTTTTGGAGGTGCGAGGGTATAGATCAGACAAAATTCAACAAGAATGTACTGTGGGGGGCAGGTGGGGAAAGAAAAGCAAAACTATATACAAGAAGATGGGAGAGCATAGAAAAGGAAATGTATCTATTTTGCCTGGGGCAGGACCTCAGTTTAGGTGTTGCATAAGTATAGTAAAATCCTTTGGTAGAACACACATTCATGAGGACAGGGGAGTTCCTCCTTTGATGTGGAAACAACTACTGAGAAAATCCATGACTCCTCTGCACAAATCTCCTGATGTCATAGCTGCTCTGCAAGCCTGTTTTGGCTCTGCCCTGCATGGGTGTGAGCACCCAGGCGATGAGGGTTGGAACGTGATTGATTACTGAGGCTATAAGTTGTACAACTCTAATGACACACCATTGGGGTACAGGGGGCTGGGGGATAAGGCGGAGGCCATTTTCTTTTGTTATTTTCTGGAGCCTGCTTTGGAATTTTCCCATATTTCTCTCTATTGAACAATAGACATTATCATTTTCATATGTCCTGAAAGTTGAAGCAAGATGTGGAAGATTCAATTGTTGAAGAGCAGTATTCTCTAGCTGCACTCTTCAGAGATTTCCAGCACTTTTGGAAAATGTGCATCAACCAAGAGTTTAGTCACTGGTGGTGTTTAAATCAGGGATGGCCTGATTTCCAATGCACTCTCCGACCCCAGTGGATCTGCTTGGCTGGGGAAGCTCCCAGTGGCTTCAAATGGTACAGAGAGTAATGCCAATATACGAAGGATGAAGTCAGATTGATGATGAGTTTTTATCATCTTCCCTAGTTCTGTGTCATCACTGCAGAAAGTGAGCTGCTTCTGGGAAACTGATATACTAACAACTGTTCAAAAGACCTAGGAGCTGGATCTGGAATTTTGACTGGAAGGGGTGTTTCATAGCTAAACATGGTGTCCAGTCAGCGCTCATCTATTTTCTGAGACAGTACTGACTTCAGTTACCACGTGTTCTACTGCAGCTTTGCAATTCCCTTCCCAACACTAAACCACACATACTAGTTAGCAGTTCGGCTAAGAGCAAAAATCAAATTCACCCTTACCATAACCTTATGTAAAAACTTCTATCTTCTCTATTATTATAAAGCGAGGTTTGGGGAAACCCTTATTTCTCAAGCATTGAATGTCTTTTTTTTGGACTCTGAAGGTTTTTGCAGACAGCAATGCCTGTCATGTGGCCCAACAGACCATGCTCCATTCAGATGTTGCTGACTCACGGATCTCACACATCCAAGATTAGTAGATGGAATGTAGGAAAATGCCTACAGCGGCAGCCAGACCCTTGCTAATGAAACCATGGCAGTGACTGCATGACTAGAAAACCAAAAGTTCATTTATTTTCATGAAGCTTTTCTCAGACATTTAGCAGAGAATCTGGGGTGAGGGAAGGGAATGAACTGAAAAAATAGGCAATGTGATACCCAGACAAGATTCCTAGCTGGGGTCCAGCAGAGCTCATGGGCCTGATGCATTCAAATTGACCATTGACTGAGATGTCAGAAGGGCTTCAACTTTATGGAGCAATTGGTGTTATGCTAGATGGAAATCAATACCTGCAATCTAAATTTTGCATTCTGTGGGTTGCCAGTTGAAGTTAGATGTCTGTTTCTCTTTCTTGGACTGATTTTCTTTCTGCAATCAACATAATGAAAAAGAAAATAATGCTTATAAATGAAGTCAGCATATAGCACTGACTGAGCTGGAGGAAGTTGGCAGCTGCAGAAATTCTGTTTTCAGTTTACATTAAGCGGCATTAATTGCACTGCTATGCAACTCAGTATAACTACAGAGTCGTGGATCAAAATACTGTTCTTGTTTAAGGGGCACTGGGGTCTAAGCGTGTGGCTATTGGGTGGGGAGGCCAGGCCCTCTTGGTCGTCTCTCAGCAAGGGCTGTATCTTTTAGCCCTAGGACCTTATTCTAGGCCAGAGGTGTTGAAGTTCATCCCCTTGGCCAAGAAGCAAACCAAGTCGGGAACAGCCCAAGGGCACCTGGTCTACCAGGTAAGCCAAAACCATTTCCTCTCTAACCCAAAGAGTGAGGTGTGTGGATTGTGTCTTAAGCCAGAAACCTTTCCTGTAGGTCTTAGGGCTGGCTTTGAAAATGAGGTCACTACCAAGTTGAGATTTTCTGATTTTCCTGTTAAGTCTAGTAGCATTACAGGCGAATGCAACATCTAACAAGAATGGCCAGTTTGCGGTTCCACTTGTGAATAAGGTGAGACAGGCTCTAATAACTCCTGGCCAGGTAATGGGAATTTCTCAGCACATCCCTGCTAACCAAGATGTCTTGACGAGAGAGAAATAGTGGTATTTCAGCCTCCTTGCTACCATTAACCAGCTATGGGGCCTCAGACAAGGTAAACTGTTAACTCTCTGACCCTCCCACGGGTGCTTTGTAAAGTGGAGATAGCTTAGCTGCCAAAATGTAAGGGCCTAACTTAGTAGAACTCTAAGTTCTTCTCAGCTCAAAATCTGGGATCCAGGTATATTTTTGGTATGTTTCTGAGGGTGGAGACCTTGATTTTATTTCATTATCCTCAGTACTTGGGACATGGCAAGAACTCGTTCATGATGGATTGAATAAATAATTAAATAAGTATAATTATAATGTTCAAGAAAACTATATTCTTGCAATTAACCCACAGTGAAACTACCCAATTTAACGTATGTTTTGGCAAAGAATGAGATTCAGCCAGCCGGTTCTGCATACCAAGGGGCCCAGCCAAGGGCAGAGTTTTCAGAAGCAATGAGGAAAAAGAGAACAGATGGGGACACTCCTACCTTTCACAGAGCTTGCAAGCCTGGGAACACAGGCAAGTATGCAGTTACTCCCAGAAAAGCCAGGCTGTCTTGTTTGTGCAGATTAGTGAAGACTTAAGGCTATCAGAAATGATCATTTTGTAGGTATGAACTTGGCTCCTCCCTCTTCAAACCCCTTGAACCAATGGTCCTATAACATCAGAAGAAAGATACATTAATTCATTCCAAGATTATGGGCAATTCTGTGTGATTTGGGTACAAGACCAGCAAGGATAGATGGAGACTCCTCCCTGGTGCTCAGAGGCAGTGCAGGTCCTTGGAGCTATGAGCTGATCTGTGGAAAGAGGAGGGGATCCTGTCCCAGGGAGCACTCAGGAGGCTTGACCATCAACTGAGAAGCTACACAGGGTCCAGAGAAGCCTAAGGCAGTAGGGTCCTGTCAGGGGAAATGAGCTTCAGCAGACGGAGGCAAGACATCAAGGTGTATTTCAACCTATTAGTGACAGCTCAGTTATTTTGAGGCTTCCTTGGGGACCCATTTTATCAGCTTCCTACCACAACTATATTTGGGGTTATGTGCTTCCTGTGTTAATAGTCAGACATGCCAAGTCAAGATTGCTGTAGACAGGCCTGCTGCATACAGATTACTCTGACACCAAGGCACCTGGCCTAGGAGGTGAGTGGGGACTGAAATCCAGGCTGGTCTCCACTCACTACATCATAGGACGCAGTACTGGGTATGTGTCCCTCAGTGGGATACCGTGGCTAAGCCACTTATCCTTGGAGCTGCATCTGCCCAGAGGAAATGTTTCCTAATTTGTCAGGTCAGGGAGTTATGTGCTGATTAATCTCCACTCCCTCCTCCCACACCAGACCCATTCATGGATCTTCTCTGCCCTGTTCTGTGCCCCAGATGGTGGTCCCTACACAATGCATCTTAGACTTTCTCACCTTCTGGCTGCCAGTGGGGTTTGGCCAGCTGGAATCACCAGTAGGAGATGAGACACCCTCCCTTGCACATGCTCCCTCCCCGTCCCCCCGTGGACAGTGTTTGTGGTCCTGCTGGGCGGCCTCTCCCATACAGCTCTAGCTCTCATTGAGGTCTAGCCATGCTGTTCCCTCCCTTGTTCTTTTAGGCCTGTGGGTAATAAAGGCCTTCACTGGTGCTAGTCTCTGGGTGCCTCATCAACCTTTGTGGGTTCCCTTCTCCCTGGCCACACCTCTGTAAATGGTCCTTTTATTCAATTCTGTTCAATTAAATCCTTTTGCCTCCATCTTCTCTTTCTGGTTGGAACACTGACTGATGGAGAGGACCTTTTTCTAATCTGCACAGATGGACCATATAGGCTAGCAGAGACCATAGGTGCAAATAGCACTTTGAAATTCAAAACAAATATTTGCCATGTCACCTCTGTAAAATGGTAGTAATGATCATAATACTTATTTGATAGGGTTATTGTGAAGATTAAACGAGACATATAGAATGGTTTGCATAGTGCCTGGCACAAAATAAGTGCTCAATAAGTGGTAGTTATCTTTCTTAACTTGTGATCATTGGAAATCCCATGTAGCCTTCAGTGTTCACTCAGCTCTCCCTTCATGCATGAAGCATCTGCTGAGCACTGTAGTTCCCACAATGACTGCCTTTCTCTAAATTTCTATCCTATTAATTGTCTATATAATTAATTTGGCTTCATATATTTTCACCCACTGTTATTTTTAATATCTACTATGTGCAAAGTACATAATTCAAGATATGTTTCCTTCCATCAATGAGAACATGGGCATAGAGGAAAACATTTATTGAGTATACATGGTGTGTCAAACACTGTTAGGCACTTTCCATGTCCTTTAAACTTCATAACAATTCTATGAAGTAAATACTGTTAGTCCAATAAAATGTCCAAGTCTCCTGGGCAGTAAGTGGTAGGGAAGGGTTCAAACATGTGTCTTTCTGCTGCAAAGCACTAAGAACTCTTCAGTCTATTAGACGAGATGACATATAACCAAGTAACTATAATTCGAGATAGTTATATGCACCTTATCATTAGGAAAATAGTGAGCTAGAGATGGACAGAGAAGATGGGCATTAACTCCCTGCCAGGTGTTTATCTAATACCATTAAAAGATAGCGGCTAAGCCCTGGGATGTGGAAAGAAACACAACCAATCCTTGTTTGGAGGGAATTAGATTCTAATAACTGAGCCAGACCCGTGGAAAGATAACTTTAACATAATCTTGAAAATAGTGAAACTATGATTGGGTTTGGAGAAAACTTCCTGGAAGAAAGAGGATTTGAGCTATATCTTAAAAGATGATTCAAGTTAGCTCGTTGAAGAAATAAGGACAATACATTCAGGTAAAGGGAAAAGCATGAGCAAAAGCTCTACCTATACAGTTAAATATGCTCAGTCATCTGTGCACATGTATTTGACATGTTGTTATTGTCAGTGACCTGAGGATAAGAGCTATGCCTCCTTTCCAACCTTGTCCTAACACCCCATTCAACTCAAGGCTGAAGGCATAGGAGAAACTCGACAAAATCTTTTGTTTGAATGGATGAATGCCTTACTCTCCTCTGGGAGATGCAGAAGGAATAAGTGGTACCACTGTCTCCCTGATTTCAAGGCCAATGCCAAGTTGCTTCCAGACATCAGAGTTGAGGCATATAGCTAAAGACAGGCAATATTTTTAAGTGGCAGAGCTCATCATTGGTGTAACTGGAAGTGGAGTTCAGGTTGGCTGGTGTTGTATTGACGTTAGCACACTATTTCTCAAGATCCAGCAGCCCTGGTGTCTAAAGTACCCTCAAAGCTAACTTCAACACATTCAGGAGACAATTTCAACAGAACCTATGAAGGACATGAATGCACTTCCCTAATTTCAACAGGAGCAAACCAGAAACACGTGGAAAAACATTATGTTCAGATGACTTATTTATAAATCTTCTCTTCCCTCCCATGAATATATCCAGTCATCATGGCCTTTGATCATTTGGAGTATTAAATAACCTCAGTCGTTAGAAACTAACTTTAAATTGTACTTGAAAATTTCTTTGACTTTAGGGGGAACTTCCTTTTATAATTGTGCATTGTTCTTATTTCTGATGCTTTAACAGATGAAAATTGTCCATAGGAGATAATTCAGCAAGTTAGTTATCCTACTGCCAAGCAAAACTAAAGTCTGTATCAGCTGTGAGAAGATAATTCAATTTGCCTAAAAATGTCATTTTCAGAATGGCTTATATCACATATCAAAATTATTTTAAAATCTTAACTAGGACACGGTGGGAACCTGTATAAGTGATGTGCAGCTGATCTGCAGTTCTGAGAACTGAAGCTATTTTCTAATGCTCTGTATTTTTCAACTAAAGTACTAAGTATCTCATTCCAGTGGCAATAGGTGGTTAATCCTCTACAAAAGTTCTTGGATGTATTCCTTGTAAATGCTAATTATTAAGAAGAAATTGTTATAGGGTTTCTTAGGAAATCAATACTTTATTATGTAATAATTGCATCTGCAAGTTTAATGTTCTCCATAAGCCCCAGCAAAATGAAAGAGGTCACTGGGTGAGATGGTGCAAATGGTCCTTGCCTGACCTGGAAAATCTTTGAGAATTTGAGGCCTAGTAAAGTGCCGAGATGTCATTAAAATATTTTCACAAGTACAACATTTATTATGGAAACCAAATTGCAAGAACATCTGTCTGGATGACACTTTGGCCCAAAGTTGGACCTAAACCTGGTAACAGTTATAATTGAAACTGTGGCTTCATTTTTCTCCCCAGATCTTTGATTTTTCCTTTGCCTCACAGAGCAATTTATTTCTCAAAGCTACAGCAGTTAACTTTTATTTTCCTAAGCCTTCCTGGGCAAAAATCCCAGCTCTTCCAGTTTTCAACCAAGAAGTTATGGAAGGCAGGAAGGCAGGGAAGGAGCCCTCGAGGAGATAGAAGGGAGCTCAAAATCACTCTTCCAAGAATTTCTGGGTCACTGTCTAATTGATACGCCTATTGGCAAGCCTCAGATTTAAGTTTCTTCTGACTTCACAGGCAGTTCTGATTCTGCACCCAGCCATGTGTGAAGACTCGAGGCATTGAACATGGAACCCAAAAAAACCCAGCCAGTTCCACTTAAAGCACTCAGGCTGGGGAACTGTACCATAGCAAAATACCCCAAACAATTGTTTTTCCATTATGATCTTCAGCCTAGCATTTATTATCATTTTTTATTGCACACTTTTAAAGGCAATGGTCCATTTTACTTAGATCATTAATTTGCAAAAATCATGAGGTATGAGCAGAGATGGTGTTTTTTATGGGCCATGCTACACCTCTACAGGACCCCAAAGGAAATGAGGTGTGGGTTTCAGCACATTATAGGAAGAGGCCCTGGGACCACAAGCTCCATATTCTTTCAGAAATAGAAAAGACCAAAGTACTTGCACAGGAATGATGCAGCTGGATGAATGGAGAGATGCATGAATAATGGACAGCCTGAATAAATGAATGGAGAAAGAAGCAATAGAGGGAAACTCTGACCAGCAGTGGGGTGTAGGCGGAAGACCCCTGGATGTGGAGTCTGGAGATCCTGGCTCCACGTATGGCCAGTCACTTACCAGCTGTTTGACTGCTGTCAGTGAACTCAGAGTGTACCTCACCTTTGCACCTGCAAAATAATAATAATCATACCTATTTCATAAGACGGGCAGGCAATGGAGCCCTAAGAAGTCAGGTCATGGGCTGCAGAGCCAGACTGCCATGGTTTAAATCTGAACTTCTCTCCCTTGTTTGCTCTGTGACCTTAGGCATCTTATCCCCTCTATATTTGTGTTTCCTCATCCACAGAATGGGGATAATGTACTAAACTCCTAGGGATGGGGGTGAGCATTGGATAAATTAATACACATAAAGTGCCTAGAAGAGTTTCTGGTATATAATAGGCTAGATGCATTACAATAATATTACTACTTTTGCATATATAATAGTGTTACATAGATACACTTTACATTATGTTAGTTATCATTATTATTATTGTTATTATTATAGTTAGGATTATATAAATTATGATTCTCAGTCTCAGTCGAGAGAATCGAGCCTAGCCGATTTAAGTAGAAAAGGATATTAGAGGATATTAAGAAGGTCATAGAGAATCTCCTGGATAGTCAGGAGCCCAGGCTTGTTTATTATATAGTCAGAACCAAACAGTAATAGGATCCAACTATATCCTAAAACTGTTATAGTGAAACACCACTGCCTATATCTCCAGGCATTGACTACCCTTGAGATTTGAATCCAAGAGCTTTGCTACTGCTATCTGCACTTTGCTATCTGCTATCTGCATACCCAGAAGATCCAATTTCTCTTTGCATAGAAACAACCTCTTATTTCTCCAAGTCACAAACAGGATGCCTCTAATTGGTGGAATCAGGCTATTTGTCTCTATCCTAGCTGCAAGGGAGTCTGGCAAATGTAGTCATTAGCTTTCCAACCTGCACAGTAGAGAAAAAGCTAAGAAAAACTAAGGAAAGCTAAAAGAAAGTTGGAGTGAGCCAACCTAAAATGTCTGCTATAAGGATTTTTAAATAAAAGATAGGGCTGGTAGCTACATTTGATCAAATAAGGTAGAGGCAGAAGATCTTTGATTTGTTTTTCCGAGATTAATTAGGAGTTTCCAAAGATAATTAATAATTATACTTGTAACACTATTGTGTTACATAGGCATAGGCAAGTGGAACTAACCTAATGGTTGGTGCCATACCTGTGACTTGGGGAGGAGAGGAGGTTCCTCCTCTAACATCATTCTTGCCCTGTATAAACCAATGAGACAGTCTTTCCTTTATCTTCACTCTCCAGAGGAGTAGATGCAGACTGCATGATCTGGAAGGGCCTGGGATGAGGTTTCTCCTAGAGAAGTGACTCTGGAAACTTTAAAGGTACTTTCAAAATACAAGGATCTATGAAGTACTGGTTGCTTGAGGTTATGAGGATTCAGCAAGCAAGGACTGTTATGGACCACTAATGTAATTAATCATATATTGAATCAACAACATGGTAATTACCTACAAGGCCTGTTTTAGAAATTGTCTGAGTATGCGTGAATATAGAGAGTCAGGAAACCTGGCTTCTAGTTCTCTCCTACCACTGCTGCATATGTGAACTTCCACAAGCTATTTCAGCTCTCTGGGCCTCAATTTCCTCATTTAAACTCTGATCTCCTGTAAAGTATTAGTTTTACCTTCTAAAATGAAATGAACGAAAATCAGGCCGGTCCAACCACAAAGTCCTCAACAAACTGCTTAACAACCACAATAAACTGCTTCTAATTATAACTATTATCTTTGCAAAACACTTTCATATTGGTTTCCTCATTTGAGCTAGTCAACAATCCTGAGTAGATAGACTAATTCTTATGCTAATTTTCTAGTTGGACAACTGAGTCACCAGGAGATTAGCCCAGCAGATTAACCTAGCTGGATGTCAGAATCTCCAGTGGCCTAGCATGTGATCTATCCTGGAGAATGTTCCATGTGCACTTGGAAAGAATGTATTCTGCTGCTTTTGGATGGAATGTTCTATTATATATCAATTAAGTCCATCTGATCTAATGTGCCATTTAAGGCCAGTGTTTTGTTATTGATTTTCTGTCTGGATGATCTGTCCATTGCTGTAAGTGGAGTGTTAAAGTCCCTTATGATTATTTTGTTACTGTTGATTTCTCCTTTTATGTCCATTAATATCTACCTTAAATATTTAGGTGCTCCTATTTTGGGTGCATATATATTTACAATTGTTGTATCTTCTAGGATTGATCCCTTGATCATTATGTAGTGTCCTTCTTTGTCTCTTATAACAGTCTTTTTTTTAAAGTCCATTTTGTCTGCTATAATTATTGCTGCTCTGGCTTTCTTTTGATTTCCATTTGCACGGAATACCTTTTTCCATTCCCTTACTTTTACTCTGTGTGTGTCTCTAGATCTGAAGTGAGTCTCTTTCAGGCAGCATATGTACGCGTCTTGTTTCTATACCCATTCAACCACTCTATGTCTGATGGTTGGAGCATTTAGTCTATTTACACTTAAGGTAATTATCAATATGTATGTTCTTACTGCCATTCTGTTAACTGTTTTGAATTTGTTCTTGTAGGCCTTTTTTTTTCTTTCTTCAAAGATATTTGCAAATGATATGACCAATAAGGGGTAAATATCCAAAATATATAAACAGCTCATACAACTCAACATCAAAAGAACAAACAACCCGATTAAAAAATGGGCAGAAGTACTGAATAGACATTTTTCCAAAGAGGAAATGCAGATGGCCAACAGGCACATGAAAAGATGCTTAACATGTCTAATCATCAGGGAAATGCAAATCAAAACCACAATGAGATATCACCTCACACTGTCAGAGTGGCTATCATCAAAAAGAACACAAATAACAAATGTTGGTGAGGATATGGAGAAAAGGGAACCCTGATACACTGTTGGTGGGAATATAAATTGGTGTAGCCGCTGTGGAAAACAATATGGAGGTTTCTCGAAAACCTAAAAATAGAACTACCATATGACCCAGTAATTCCACTCCTGGGTAAATATCAAAAAAAAAAAAAACCCCAAACCACTAATTTGAAAAAATACATGCACCCCAATGTTCATAGCAGCATTATTTACAATTGCCAAGGTATGGAAGCAATCCAAGAGTCCATCAACAGATAAATGGATAAAGAAGATATGGTGGGCTTCCCTGGTGGTGCAGTGGTTAAGAATCTGCCTGTCAATGCAGAGGACACGGGTTCGAGCCCTGGTCGGGGAAAATCCCACATGACACGGAGCAACTAAGCCCATGAGCCAGAGCTACTGAGCCTGCGCGTCTAGAGCCTGTGCTCCACAACACGAGAAGCCACAACAATGAGAAGCCCGCGCACCACGATGAAGAGTAGCCCCCGCTCGCCGCAACTAGAGAAAGCCTGAGCACAGAAACGAAGACCCAACACAGCCAAAAATAAATAAATAAATAAATAAATTTATATAAAAAAAAAGATATGGTAAATATATACAATGGAATACTACTCAGCCATAAAAAAGAATGAAAATTTTGCCATTTGCAGCAACACAGATGGACTTGGAGGGCATTATGCTAAATGAAGTAAGTCAGACAAAGAAAGACAAATACTGTATGATATCACTTATATGTGGAATCTAAAAAATACAACAAACTAGTGAATAAAATAAAAAAAGAAGCAGACTCACAGATATAGAGAACAAACTAGTGGTTACCAGAGGGCAGAGGAAAGGCAGGAGGGGCAATATAGGGGTAGAGGGGGAAAAAAGGGGTATTATGGGATTATATGAAATCAGGTGTGCAAATCTTTTGAAAATTGTAAAGCACTATATAATTTGAAGACTCTTTCATTCAATAAAAAAGAATAAAACAATAAAAATTTTTTTAAAAAAAAGGAATCTCCAGTGGAGCTTTGTAAAGCTATAGGTTCCTAGTCCCTCCTCCAAAACCTATTAAGTCAAAATATCTAAGAATGGAGGCCTCGAGTCATCATTTTTCAAAAACTCGCCCAGTTGATTCTCAGGCAGCTGTACTGGGCACCCCTAGGTCAGGGGTTCTCAAAGTGTGGGTTCTCCAGCAGCAGCAGCATTATTTGTCAGAAATGGAAATTCTCAGGCCCCCTACCCCAAATCTACTGAATCCAGACCTGAGAGGAATCCAGAGAGCCAGATGTACACTATGGTTTCAGAATCACTGGTCTAGATTAAAACAGGTGACATAGCAATGAAGACAACAGACGCTCAAGCCTGCCAATTTAAAGTGAATCCCGTCTCTGCCGCTTCCTGGTTGTGGGATCTTAGGCATCTGCCTACTGTCCCTGGCCTTGGTTTACATTTGTAAAATGGAGATGAAGCTAGTTTTCTCTTCATAGGGTTATTATGAGGAATAAGTTTGCTAAAATTAGTTAAAAACTAACAATAGTGTCTTACACAGAGTAAGAGCTTAAATAAAATTTAAGGTTCTTGCCCAGGAATAAAGCTATGAATGGAATGAAAAAGAGTGGAGAAGCAGCTCAGGAAATGAAATCCTTGGGGAGAAGGAGCATTGGGGGCTTTTATCTAGAACATGAGGCCAATGACCCTGCTCGCATATTCTAAATGACTGTGAGGGTTGGGGGAGAATGTGAAGAACAACTTGAACAAGCAACCCACCTGGAGTCTGGAACAGGCCCTCACTTGTAGGAGCCTTCATGGTGTGCTGAGAAGAGCACAGACCTGTGTCGGCCCACTCTGGGCTGTAGTTTCCTCACCCAAACAACTGAGCTAATAACAACAACTTGATTTTCTCCATGGAATTGTTGAGAATCGAGCAGAGCTATTAGATGTTGTTATATATTTGAAGAGGCAAAGGTCTTAGACGAGTGTTCAGGATTACCAGCACAGTGTCCTCTCCTAGGCTAAGCTCTCTGGACACTGCACTGGCTCTTTCTGGTCTCTTTCCACTGAGATAGTCCAGCGTGAGAAGATGAAGAACAGTGACCGGGAATTCCAAATTTCACACTAGGAAGTCTGTTAGCTCCCAATCCCAAAGCTGCAGAACCCAGCCATCAGCCTGGGCTGGGCCAGGCCAGGGTGTTTACCTGGTGCAGCTGTTTGGCCTAGGATATAGATAAACATATGAAACGCTTAAGATACATTTCTTAGAATCTTTATAAGCCAGATAAGTTGTAATAACAGCCCCAAAGGGAAGCCTCACTTGTAAATATCTATTTGGGGACCTTAACAAATATCGATCCAGGTCCGGAGACTGTGTCATAGCTGAGATCCTCTTCCGACCCAAGGCTGGCTGTGTGACTTTTCTGGGACAGAGCAGGCAGAGCAAAGCCCAGGGAGGCTAGTTGCTGCCACAAACATTTGCTCTCTCCGTAAAGACGATGACAAGCACTCTTGCTATCGACAGCCTCTGGAGCTGTGACGCTTCCTCCGGCACACTGGCCTCCTCCTCTCTCTGGCGAAACTGCAGATCCTGTGGTCCTTCCTTCAAGTCCTTCATCTGGCCCTTCGAGCTATTGCTGCGTACCCGGCGTTTCGCTTTACCTGCACTCAACCATGGTCTGATCTCTCTGCGTGGATGACTTCATGCTCCAGAGAGCTTGAGAACTTGTCACCAGAGACACAGCTGGTTTCTTCACGTGCTGTCTCCGGGAGCTCGGGCAGGAGAAGCACCTGCTGGCGGTTTGCTTCGATGCTTCTTGGCCTCGCCTGTGTGGCCCACAGGCCTGCGACTGGAACATCTCCCCATCGTCCACTGCATGGCCTGTGCCCGCAGTCAGTTTCTCCAACCAGCCCTCGACTGTGCAAAGACCATCGCATTCTGGGGAGAGCAGGTCCCACTACAGGTTGGCAAACACCTGTCAGGTATCGTAACTCAGCTTGCACCAGGCTTCCGTGACCTCCTCTAGGGTCATTTCCTAGTTTCCTTCCTTGACCCGTGGACCAGGCTAAAGTCCCTGTTTACAGAGGAAGCCAGGGCCTCTGTAAACAGGAACCATCTGTCTGCTTCTCCAATCTGAATGAAGTTTTAAATTTGCTGCCTTGTAGATTATTCAGGAATCCAGTCTGATTAGACTTTTACCCAATGGAAATCATTTTCAACACCTGAAACACTCATTAAATTTCTGTGCTCATGGAAACCCATGAGGGGCTGAGAGTAATGACAGACCCTGCCCAGCTCCCGCCTATCCTATCTGGCCCCTCCTTAGGCCACTGAACCCATGACTGCAGCCTCAGCTTCATGGGACCCAAAGGAACAACTCTGATCCTGGAAAAGTTGAATTTAAGCAGTTCTAACGCAGGACTCTGACGACCTCAAATCACTTGCTTCCACTGTGGTTCCCAACTTGTGTCCCTGTGTTGCCAAGGCAGGATATTTTTCTTATTTCTGAGACCCAGGCCCCTCTGTGCCCTACATCACGTGACTGGGCCTCTGCCTGAAGTTGTTCCCCAGGCCCTTAGGCCCTGCCCACTCCTGCTGGGCTCTCTTCTTCCTTTCAGTGAAGTCTTGCTCTTGACCTGAGTCTATAGCTGGGGCCCTAGTTGCTAAAAGACTTCCCTGGATTATGGGGCCTTCTCCACTTGACACCTTGCCGTATCAATCATGACCTGCTGTTGCCTTGTTCTTCTGATGCCATATATTACCCACAAGCCTGGAGTTCCTAGCACTTGATCTATTCCAGTAGGCAGATCAAAGTTCAGTCCTGGCCTCTTCCAGGCTGCCCTATCTGATTGCAGTAAAAAACAAACAAACAAACAAATACCCCATCATACCCTAAAATAGGACTGTAGATTATAGGCTTGCATAGTATACCTCCTGAGCAATCACAGACAGAGATTCATTTTGAAGACATTTGCTAAGGCACAAAGTAGGCGCTGAAGAGATGTTGGAGGAACAGATGAATAAGTGGAGCTTGTCTGCCCATGAGAGGTTCGTGATCACTCAAGGAAGAAAGCTCAGATATTACCTTGTGTCCCGAAGGAAGGAATCCTTTAACTTGCATTATGCAGAAGGGGGTACCGGGATAAGGACAGGAATCGTAATGCTCAATCAGCCTCAGACTGCAGGTGTCCTTGGGGACAGCCCACCTAACAGGCAGGGGACTCAAGGACCCGGAGATGAGGACAAAATAAGTAGGGAGATGGAGAAATAAAGACAAAACTCACCCTAACCTGATGACCTGATGAGCAGGGTTAGAGAGACAGGAAAGCCAGGGACTCTTTTTCTTAAAGAAAAGAAAGCAATTAACCAGAAAAATAACAGCTCCTACCACTGGCATCAGAAAGTTACCCCTCCAGTTGCTCTCCCTCTTTCTGTCGAGCTACAGAATGATGGGAATGAGAGTGAGACAAGAGAAAGCAAGCAGAACAATTTTCATAGGTGTCCAGAAGCCTCCAAGGCTGTGGGGAAGGAAGAAGAAAAGGAATCTAATGCTTCCAGAACACTAAATGCTAATCCTGGTGAGAAGCAGGCACGTGAGAGAAGAGGATTCCAAAGGCTGCTCTGCTTTCAACTCTCACCTGCTGAGAGTGTGGGCAGCGGAAGGAAGGGAAGCTGGGTTCTTTCTGCTCTCTGGCCAGAGATAACTTTATTCAGGTGTTCTGAGGGAGCCACTGGGCAAGGAGTGAGGAACAGCTAGAGCGCTAAGAGGCTCCTTTCCCCTCACTGTTCATGGGCATGCCAGATTCTGAGAGATTCCCCATAGCAGAGAGCTGCCAGATAAAATACAGGATATCCAGTTAAAATGTGAATTTCAGACAATGCATAATTTTTAAGTATGAATATGTTCCATGCAATATTTGGGATATACTTATTCTTTAAAAAATTGTATTGTTGATCTAAAATTCAAAGTTCACTGGGTACTCTATACTTTTCTTTGCTAAACCTGGCAACTACCCGCAAACAGATTCTTCACCCAGCCGCAGAGGTGTCTGATGATGTGACCAGCATGGAAAACAGGACTCTGGGCTGTGGGGGAGGGGGTGAAATCAGGAAAGTTCATGCTTCTGAGGTTATACACTTGCTGAATCTGCTCCCATTTTCTTTCTACTAATCCAACCCTCTCCATTCCTCACTCCTTAGTTCATATCCCACCATCCTTGACTACCTCTCCCACAGGAAGACATACTACCTAACTTCCCCTGGGGTAAGATACCAGATTGTAATTTTTCTCCAGTGATATCATGTGCGCACATTTTGATTGGGACTCTTCTTTCTATGTCTACTTCCTTCCACACCCACCATGTTCCCCTAAACACATACATCCCACAGCTCGAGGGTCAGGCACACCGTGAGGGTTAAATTTTACATTCAGGAGTGTTCCGAAGTAAAGGAACCTCGGAGATCACCTAGTCTCCCTCCCTAAATTTGCCAACAGGGAGAACCTGAGACCAGAGAACTGAAGGGACTTACCTAGGAGCACGATGCTTATCAAGCAGAGAGGGAAGCACACAAATTCTGATTCACTGGCTTCACTCTAGAACTTTCTACTATATCAGTGTTTTGTACAATACTGAGCAAATACAGGCATTCTCAGTAAATATTTAAGCAAACTAATGAACTCATAAATGAATAAACTATGAAATCAGTGCTTTATGATTGATTTGCTAACTGTATGTTGGCTCTATTCTCAGGGAGCTTCTTGGCCCCTGAAATGGTAAACGTAAGCAATGAAATCCAGCCATCTTTCCAGAAGCGATGTTCTGTGTTTACAGGAAATAGGTAGCATGAGTGCCACTTCCTTCCACAGGACAGGGCTGGGTAAGTCTGGGCTGAGTTGGGTAGTAGCAAAAAGCAGCCTTCTCACTGGGCAAAGGCTACTCTGAATTGCTGCATGTATAACTACAGAAACTCTAAGGAAAAAAAAAATTTTTAAATATTTTAGCTAGCTATGTGACCTTTAACAAGGTAATAACTGCCCCAAACTTTGGATTTCTCATCTGTAAAAAACATAAATAAAAGAAAAAATTACCAAGATAAAATAAATATCATTTCACTCTGCCAGGCACCTTCTCCTATAGATACTCAATAAGTGTCCATTGATTTTTTTTTTCTTTCCTTAAAGAGTAAACCTATCTTCTTAGCCAATAGTTTTTTAAAAAGGTACTCTTTCTGTGTTTTCATAGGCCATTGATTTTCAGAATTTGGTCCCAGTAGCAGCAACAGCTGCAGCACCTGAAAACTTGTTAAAAATGCAAATTCTTGGGCTTCAAGGCAAACTTACTGAATTAGAAACTCTGGGGGGCGGACCTAGTAATCAGTGTTGTAACAACTGATTGTTAACAGTTGTACAAGTTGATCAGTGTTGTAACAACTGTTGTAACACACCCGCCACGTGCTTCTGATACACACTCAAGTTTCAGAACCTCTGTGCTAGGCTGATGTTTCCAGCAGTATGGTCCATGTACCTCACACATCAAAACACTCCTATTAAAATTGCTAATTTCTAGGCCCTACCCCCAGGCTTGCTAAATCAAAAGCTCTTGTGGGGAAGCAAAGGAGTCGCCTTTTTAACATGTCACCCAGGTGACTCTGATGCACTTAAAGGTCAAGAACAACTTGGCAAACTGGTGTCAAAATAGCAAGTGATGGCATTTCAGTATTTGTGGAGGTCAGATCAGAATTCCTTTTTCTCCTTCTTTGTGACCCCAGAGACTCAGCAGGAGATATAGCTGCATGCCAGTTGGCTCTAGAGGAGTGGGCTAATGGCTGTGTGGTACCCCATCACCTTGGGAGAAATATATTTATCAGTGATCGATGGGAACACACCTCACCACCCAACCTGCTCTCCTAACCTGGAATGGCTCAGACCCAGTCACTTGTTCCAAGTGGCAGAGCCCAATTTGCTCTGACAAATCAGTGGTTTTTTAAAAATGCACACACACACACACACACACACACACACACACACACACACACACACACACACACACACAAAGTCAAAACAATATCCTGGAAATGTTTTTCCTGGTTGTGTAACTCCTCGTCTTATCTGGTGAGAGCTAGTCAAGGGAAGACATAATATACGCCCTCAGTGTTAATTCAACAAAACTCTTTCCTTTCATGGACCCTGAAAGTGCACGCTGGGTGACAGGAAACTAGGCAAAAATTTTGGTCAGTTTTTCTCTACTTCGAGAATTAACTGTCGAAACACCTTTTCTTTTTTCCCTTCAAATTGGCCATCTTCTTGAGGGTGATGAAGTATGGTGATGACAACTCAGGTGAGGTTCCTATCTACAAATTCCCTCAGCACAATGACAAAAATGCAAATGTATTGTTAGTGAAAGTCTTTTCTAGTTTCAATGTGATAGAACTAGGAGTTCCTTAAGCCATTTTGTGAAGGAACTCTACCACAGTAAAAAAGGTTTTCCCTAGTACAGCTTGAAAATTTTTTGTGGATACTGAAGTAGATTTCTTAGTCATTTCTCCTAAGTCTATAAGATCAAACATTGTGTCAATTCCAGTTAAAGACAGATGTAACTAAGGTAAAGTTCACTTATGATCAAGAGATGATAATTAAAAAGGCAAGATTTCTTTCAGGGCAAAAACAGCAAAACAAAATGAAATAAAACAAAACAAAAGCAAAAACCTACCATAGAGGTTAACTCATAAAAACATCATTACAGAGACATTTGTGAGACACTGATTCCTGCAAGAACAAAAAGGGCTTCCTTATTCCTTTTTCACACAGCTCCCCTTTGTAAATGACATTCTGAGTAGTAAGCAACCAGCCTCCAATGCTATCTTCCACTTGGGGCCTACACTGAACTCTCACCCCTAAAGTGGTAAGAACGAGGGATTCGGGCTTGCTATAATGCACTAGCACAGACTCAGAAGTCAATACTCACTAGACATTCCAGGTAGTGCTCTCCTACTGGCAAGGACAGCATCTGGAACTTACTATCATCTGGTTTTTAGTAGTCTGTGGAGTGGTTGCATTTTGTACATGAAAACACAAGATGGAAACTCTCACTCTAGGAAAACCTTGAAGCTCTTGATGTTCTTTGAAATAAGTCTATCATGATTAGTACTTACCTTTCTCTGGAAATGAGAAATGACAGGAGCATGGGATTAGGAATAGCAACAGAGGTAATGTTAGTCATTTGATGGAGCATTTATTGACTAATCCTGATGCCAAGTGTGGAACACTGGTCATGTCACTTCACCTTCAGGACAATACTTAAGGTCGGTATTATAGATGCACAGAAAAGTCTCAAGGAAGTTAGATGATGTGGGAGTGGGAGATGTGGGAGTTGAACCCCAATGCTCTGTTAACACTCCTTTGATTCATTACACCCTGTTATGGGCTGAATGTTTATGTCTACTCAAAATTCATTATGAAGTCCTAGCCCTCAGTGTGATGGTATATGGAGGTGGTGCCCTTGGTAGGTAATTAGGTTTAGGTTATGTCATGAGGGTGGGACACTCATGATGGTATTAGTGAACTATATGAAGAGAAAGAGAGAGATGTCTCTCCCCATAAGCAAGCACTGAGGAAAGGCCATGTGACCACACGGTGAGATGGTGTCTGTCTATAAGCCAGGAGGTGGACCTTCACTAGACACTGAATATCCAGCACCTTGATCTTGGACTTCCCAACCTCCAGAATTGTGAGAAATAAATTTCTGTTGTTTAAGCTACCCTGTCTATGGTACTTTGTTACAGCAGCTTGAGCAGACTAAGACATACCCCCCATCCCTTTTTTTGGACTACTGGTGCTATAACATGATGAAGGTTTTGCTAATACTGTTTTTTAAGTCTTTTCACCATTAAATCCAAAATCAGAGCATTCGTTTCATTCATTCACTCACTGGGCCTTTCATGTTGCCTTAGTACCCTGGCTCAAGGTTAGCCTGAAGTCACTCAGAGGCTCCCATCACAATTTGATGTCCACACCTGTAGCACTGTTGCTGCCAATTGCTGGTTTGGGGGTTTCCAATCACATGCTGTGTCATTGAGTAAGTACATCAAAGATCTCTCATTTAAATACAAAGCTTCAGGATATAAACACCACTAAGCAGCCACTAGGTACCCAATTCCTTATTGCTGAGGCCAAGCAAAGAACAAGAATTCTTCTTGCTCAGAGCAGTAAAAGCATAAATGCCTATGAACGACGAGCTCCCCTAAGCACTATTTCTCCAGTCATTCTTTCCTATATCTGACCCAATGAATTGTGATTGGTTCTGAAAGTTTTTCCCCCTCTGGTCACCGACCTCCTAAACGGTAAAGTTATTCAATGCAGACTTATTTTAGTGGAAGTAACAAGGTTAAGTCTCGTGAGTGTAGAAGACATTTCCATTTAAATGAAAACTAATTGTTAAACTTGTGTTGGTGGGAGACTTTTATAAGGGACTCAAAATAATGTGGGCAAAGGTGCATGTGGTTCCTGGCTTTCGTGCATCACAAATGCTATCCGTTCAGTAACATCACACAGGCTTTCATCTGGCTTGGTATGGAGGATCCCTACAAATTAGCTCCTGTCAACCCCATCGAATAGGGAAAGGAGACAGATAACTTAAAAAATGTAAAGAGCACAGGGTAAAAAGCACAGTATTAAGATAATTCCAGAGATACCCTTTCCTTTCTGTCTAGAAAGTTCAAAACTGGAGTCAAAAAATAGTTTGTCTTGATGGATACAAAAGCCAGAGGACAGAGGAAAAGACTCGTTCCTTCCCTTGTGGTCAGTGTCTCTAGGCAAGACATTGCACAGCAACAGAAAGTGGGATCTGAGCTGGCTTCTTCCCGTCTCCTCAATTCACAGCAGCAGTCTTCTCCCCCCAGGAATCTCTCCGGTGGCTGGTGCTGGGGGCTGTCTGGGTGACATGGTTGTTCAACAGAAACAGAAGTAAGAGCATCCTCCCCTGAAGTTTGTGGTCTCCCAGCCCCCGTGGCCACGTCCCTACCTGCTGCTGCCTCCCCCCACCTCCACTCCGTCCCGTCCCCACTCCCAGTGAATCACAAAGGGCTTGACTCAAGTGAACATTTACAGATCCCGTTTTCTTGGTAATTTGAAAAAGCTCCCTAGGTGACTATGACATGCTTCTGTCCTCCTGTCCCCATATAAGAACCATTGACCTAGCTTCTACCCCCAACCCCATGGAGAGATGAAGAAAGTTACCCAAGATCACACAGCTAAGTACAGGGCAAGGGGAAACCGGGACCCCCATTCTCCAGTTCTGTGCTTTTTCTACCAAAGCTTTCCTCTCATTGTAAGAGAGGGCCTTTTAAGGGATGCCAAATAGAGAGTAAAATGTGTAAAAAGAGAGGATCCTGCAGGGTTCCAAAAGAGGAAAACAAAGAAACAAAACAGATTAGATATTAGATTTACCTTCCCCTACCTCTGGAGCAATTGCATCTGCTTATAAAGACTTTCAGAATGTAAGGAGTGGGACTCTGGGAGGAACGTGGTCTAAGTGTCCTCCTCTGGATGAAGAAATGGACAAAGCAGAGAGGCCCTGGGGCTCCAGCCTGGAGAAGTCTCAGCCGGCGGACCAGGAAGCAAGGCCTCCAGATCCTAAGCCTCACCCAGTCCTCCGGAAGTTTTGACCCACTTCCTGCTCCCTCCCTGCCACAGTTGTGTATGCCCTTCTGCTTGGAAAGAAATGCATCAAAATATCAGGGAGTAGAGCTAGAGATGATTTTAATGTTTTAAAATATTTCTTTTATTTTCCAAATTTTCTTGAATTTATATTGTTTTTATAATAAAAAACAAATTACTCTTTCAAAAAAAAAAAAAGGAAGTTAATGGCTTTTGGCATAGTTCTTTATGAAATGAGATACTCCCTAGTTCTCAACATTTTCCCAAGCTCCTCCTGTGCTTCACAATGGCTGAGTGATTAATGTCTCATCCAATGTAAAGTGAAGGGGACGCAGGACTGTGGGTGGATCTAAAGAGACATGGGAAGTCTTCTTTGTTGCTAGCCTGGTTTCCTTCCAGAAGGTTCTTTTGAGGCGTTCATCCATCTATCTATCTACCTATCTATCCATCTTCTATCTATTGTCCATCATCTATCTGTTCCCTTCTCTGCATTGAAACCATTTGACCCACTCTACACTGCCAGGTTGATGTCTGAGAAGAATCAGTTAGCTTCTGTTTTGTTTTGTTTTTTAATAATTATATAATTATTTTAAGGAGGCAAACCTGTGAGTCTTCAAATTGCATGGAATGTGAAACAGATGCCACAGCTAAAGACTAGCCTTTCCTTGCAATTTGGCCCTCAAAACAATTTTAACCCTCCCTTTTTCAAAACTAAAAGCTGAAGTGAAGGGACATAAACACACAAGGAGGTGAAACCTTAGCAGCTACTTTCAATCTGAGTTAATTGTTTCTTGAGGTCCTGCAAGTGATTTATGTCATTTATAAGCACGTTCAACTGCCACTTAGCCCCATGGGGGCAGAGATGGATCCAGTTTCATGGAGGGGGTGGCTTTTGTTGCATGCTAGTTCCCTCCTGGAGCTTGTGTTGATGCTCTTTGCCTGGGATTTCCGACTCAGCCTGTGGCAGTCAGTGTATAGCAGGGGAGGGTTGAGCCATCCAGAGGGACGCACGTGAGACTAGAGAGGACCCTACCATCCCCATCCAGATCTGCAGAAGAGCCTCCTAAGGGACCAGATCATGTCCTTGGTATCTGAGGACATCTGATCTGAAACCAGAGGGAATCAATGTGGGTTCTTTAAGTCTGTAGTCATCTAGTCCTAGTCTCTATCTGGATTTAAATGAAAGGTCCAGCTCTGTGTACACCTTGCCCAATTCAGAAGAAAGGAGAACGACTTGGTAGCTTTTAATTCGATACTGCTTTGCAGGGCGTTTAGGAAGGGGTGCTGGGTCTGGGATTTATGAACATAAATCAATCATCAAATGAATGGCCCGTAAGAATAAGAATAGAAAACAGCCATAAAGGCAGGAGGCTTGGGATATGAATTCTTTTGTTTTGTCCCTCTAGGCACAGCCTACGCCTAGCAGAATACGTTCCCTCTTGGAGTCTGCCCTAATTTAAATTTCTGAATTGTCTGTTGATGAAATACCAAAGGGCAGAGTTTTAAAACTATCCCTTGCAGTGAACCTCATAACTAATAGTACCACTTTTCTACACCTGGCATGCACAGTGTGCCAGGAATTATTGGACATGCTTAGGAACTTGTCTAACTTACCTATCTTATTTATTCCTTTGAAATAGGTATGAGTCTCACTTTATAGATGGGAAAACAGAAGCTTCCACAGACAAAGAAACTGCACACAGCGAAAAAGCTACAGAGCTCCTCCTCTTTAAACTGCCCCCACTTGCCTAATTCCATCAGCCTAGACAGGAAAATGAACCGTCGTTTCCATCAGCTCTTTGAGAAGGCACCGTGTTCGGTGTCCTGGTGATGGTGGGTCCCAGTCCTCTGTGTAGGGCGCCCATCATTTATCTCTAGTAAAACTGTTTTCTCACTTGACCGTGATTCCTACTCTCCATAATACATGTGGTCATTTCCATCTGAACAAGCACACTGGGGTGGCAAGCTGCAGCCTAACTAGGAACCAACAGAGAATGTGCAGAAGCAAATTGCCACTAATTTTAATGTGTGCTTAATGCAAGTGGAGTATGTGCTCAGAATAGACTCTCTTGCTTTTCTGGGAAATACCCTTCCACAGCAATTGTTTTTAAGTGTTATTTCTGATTAATTATGTGCTATTTTCTCTCTCCCTCCGTTCCTACCTCCCTTTCTCTCTTTCTTTCTCTTCCTCATTCCTTCCTCCTTCTTCACTAAAGGGACCATAGATAACCTTCCACCTCTCTCTCCCTGTATCTTAATATCTCAGTGTGTCTACTGTGGAAAACAATAAGGAAATGTGAACAAATAGGTGGTTAAAATGGTCTAAAACCCTCCCTGAGCTGGGAAGATGCATCACCACCTGTGTTCCAGCTTTTGGCACGTGCTTGGCAGCAAACTGCAAGACCAGGAGGTCATAATCAGGAAAACAGAAACACATTACATTTTAATAATCACCTACCTTTTCAATAGCTTTGAGCTTTCAGATGTCACCTCCAGTTACAGGGAACTAAAATCAACCTGCAAGCCCTCTCCCTTTCCACTCAGAGGAAAGAACTGTAGATGATTGGTGACAATTGTCAAAGGGAAAGGACCCATAAATATGAGTTGCCTGATAGAAGCAATTCAGCAAAATCAAGCTCATCAACTTCCCAGCATGGATTTTATTTTATTCCAAATCAGATACTCATTAATGGGGAACATTCTTTGAATCATCATTTTATTTACACTAGAGAAATGCAAGACACATTGTCTGGCGAGGGAATGAAGTGGCTCTCTCACTGCTCAGTTATAGGTATTTCCTTCTGTAGCCTCCTGAATTTTCATGCTAATGGAAAACACCCAGGCCAGAGGCTCGTTAGTAACAAGTTAAAATGGCACCGGAAAGTAAACGATTTTCTTTGATTTAAAAAAAAAAAAGAGCATAAAGAACACGTGGGACGACAGGGAAAAAAGTAAAATATCTTACCTGCCTTAGATGTTAGAATCAAGCCATCCAGACTCTGCTACTTAAGGAGAAGCACAGAACAGCACCCTGCAGGGATTGTGGGAGAGGCAAATTATACCCTGGTTTGAGACGGTGCCTGCCTTCTTGTCATCCTACTAGGAAATGCTGCCCATGGGGGCTCCTGTCCTCCTTCACAGCTGTGTTTTCCCAACTCCCATCTAGAGATCAATACATACTAGGTGCTCAATAAATATTTGTTGAGTGAACATCTGAATTCTGGGAGATGGCCTATCTTTATTAAATGTTAATAATATTTTAATTCAATTTTAAGCAACACCAAGCTAGTCTCTAGGCAAAAAACTAAAGTCTCCCCTGCTCTGATCTGATGTGGGTACCAAGTCAAGTGAGATCCTCTTCATCCATTCCACCATCACTCAGCTGCTTCTCTAAGTTTTTTCCGTGGCTGGGCAGAAACCTCAGAGCTGAGGGTGCTGGCCCCCTCCCAGCCATTCACACTTATGGGGAGCCCTTCCCATCTTCAAGGGGCCTTGGGAGGTGCTCCTCTGAGGATGGTGGAAGGCTGGGTGCTATGCAGTGAATCACAGATACATTGTTGGATCTTAGTGAGTTTATTTTTTTAGATCCCAGAGCCACTCAGATTTGGGGTCCACCCTCAGAGGGAGCTGTATCCCTGCTCTGTATTTTCTATGGAGTTATAAAGAGGAAAGCAGATCCAGAGACCTCTGGCAAATCAGTTCACAGAATATCATACAACATGCCAATATCCATTATCCACTTTTTCAGGATGCTGTGGTGTTTTCAGGGTTTTGAACAGCCTCTCTTCATCCTATGTTATATTTTTACCGCATTTTCCTATTCATGAAGTGTTAACCATAATTACCTCATGTTACCCTGACATCAACCCAGTGAGTTAGGTAATATTAGTATCCTTCCAGAAGAGGAAACTTCTTTTAAATCATTGCCTTTCTCAAGAATAAGAAGTGGCTTTCTTTCCGCAGCAGCGTGGCTTTCACAGAGATACCTTTGACCTAATAAATTGACCCCTCTCCTCCTGCCCTCCAGAGCTGCCCTGCCTTGTCCATCCTCTCTGTGGCCAAGATGCTTTCTTGGTAGGTGGACTCCGTTTTTGTTTTTTCATGTGACACCTTGACCTAATCAGAGAAAGCACTCTGAACCTCTAAAAATAAATAAACGTCTGACAAGAAAGAAAAAACAGAAGGGGAGGAGAAATATTGCAGAACTTGAGGATTTTGGAGTACAACCCACGTACAGACGGTACTTAACATTCTCCAAACACCAAGTGCTGGTTTCCAGGCCTGGCTTCTTGTTGTTATTTCCTGGTCACTTTGAACTGACTTATCAAATTGAATAGATTCTTTGATACATATGTTGGTATTTTAAGTCCTGGTGGGAACAAGGTACTCCCATTTGTTTCGTTTTATTCTTAAGAGGTGTTTTTTTTTAAAAACCCTGCTCAGAGAAGGAATCTCAGTCAAAACCCACTATGACTTTGGTCTTCACCCATTTCAACAAAGGATGCCAACCACTGGTCTTCTTATTAAGAACAATTCCAGCTGGCTCCATACTCCACAGGGAAGTTAGTTTAGATCCACGAAGGTGCCAGCCAACGGATGGCTGGTAATATAAGCTTAAGTAGAATGTTGAGCCTCGGGGTGCAAGGGCACAAATTAAGTAACACCCATCTTCTTCACCCAAGTTCTTGAATTAAATGAAATAAGAAAAATGAGTTAGCATAATGAGTCCAAACCACCATCTTTATTTGAGATAAGACCCAGGGGAAGGACACTGATTGGGGCGAGAAGCAAGCAGACCTGATAACTTCCTGCATGCCCCCTTTTCTCTCCTATCTAGACCTTGTAACGGCTGGCCCATGGGGAGTTCTAGTCTGTAGAGCAGACACTTCTACCCACAGCACTGTCTTGGACTGGTCCTGATGGAAAGGGAAGAAGGAAAATGGACAAACTGAGCTCTATCCAGCCAAGAAACAAAAATCAATGCCTGCTGCCCACCAGCCCGGAAATCCTTCTTCTTCTGTGTGAGAAAACCACTTGACCTTTCCAGGCCTCGATATCCTTAGCTCTAAAAGGAGTGGGTTGGGCTGGGGGGCGGGCTGAGAGGGGGGACATGGCCGGGATCCAATCTAGCTCTGAAATCCATGCTTAGCCCCAGCAGTGGCTCTGATGGGGCCAAGGCCAAGCCATGCTTTCATGCTATGCTCTCTCCCTCAAGACATCAGTTGCCTATGCTGAGGTCCATGGTCAAAGATCACACCCCTGAGACTCACCAATCATCTCTCAGATGATGATGACTGTGACGGTGACTCAGGGCACATCTGTCCCCACCACCAGAAAAATCATTCTAAGTGCACAGGTCAGTGGGAGCATCTCAGCCCACGGACGGCACTTTATCATCAACATTAGTCCCTGGGAGTATACAGGCCTACTTCCTAATGATCCCAATACAAGACTCGAGAACATTATTATGAAGATTGTGATGCAACACAGTGGTAGAAAAAAGATGAAATAAACAGGGATTTGGGGTCCTGTATCCTAACTTTGGCTCAGCACCAACAAGCCATGTGACTTACGTACCTCTGAGCTTCTTCAGTCATGTACAAGGTGATGGAATCCAAAGTTTTCAAGCTTATTTTCCCCTCTTTTAAAATATAACATCTTACATGGAATATGAATACAGAGCGTGATTAAAAATAAATCTGCTCTGATAGAAGCGTGGGGAGAGTCTCAGACCCATCCCACGTGATTTCTCCCTTCCCTCTGAACATTACCCCCACCCCCAAATGTGATAGGCCCTGAGGTCGCAAGGATCCTTTGCTCGAGAAGAATTTCCTCAGTGCCGGGCTGCATTTGGGGCCAGTACTGTGTTCTGATGTCACATCCGTTTGACAGCCTACCGAGTTCTCCTGAAGCTACATCCCTGATATTTCTCAGCAACCGTTACAGAACACTGAAGGGTATGTATGTCTAACAGTGATTTGGGCCAGTTATCAGAGTTAGATCATAAAAACCACAGACAAAATATGCCTGAGTTTCCATTGCAAGAGTAAGTTTTAGCTCAACAGGGAGAGAGAATAGGGCAGAGCCTAAAGGCAGAGTGTTATTATAAAATAATTTACTTTAAAAGAGATTCTTCTCACTACTCTCTGTTGCACAACCCAGACTCACGGCATGAGATCTTGACCATAAAATCATGTGAGGAAGGTCAGGTTCTGCTCCTGAGAGAAAGTGCTTCTCTCTCACAGGAAACATGAAGTCGTTTTGGCCTTCAGAAGAGCTGGCCCCATCCTCCGGTCACCCAGACTCCTCATATATCTCCTCTGCATGTGTTCATTCTTTTGAAGGTGATGGGGGTTCTTCGCACAGAAGATATACGCAGCTCGATGGCGGGAAGTGAGATCCTAATTATCTGCAGCTGACAACCTTTCAGGGCCCATTATAAAAGAAATGTCCGCAACAGGCACTCCGAACCCTCTATCCCAGCTCCAGGGAGATTGCGGGAGCAACAAGGAGTGATTCCGAGAGCCTGATTTATCAGGGAAGATTAGAAGAGTTACACCTACGGTCTGGGGAAACAATGACAGAGGGGGAGCAGGCTAATGGGTGACAAAGGGGCAGGACGGAGAGAAGAGATTTATGTAGCCTGGTACGAGGGTGAACAACTGGAGGAATGGAATGAAGTGAAGACAGGAAAGAAAGTCCCAAGTAAATATCAGGGAAACTTTCCTCGCTGATTTATTAGACAGATGAGCAAATCTTCCAAATGAAGCTTCTTTCTCACCGAGAAAGAGGGAGTGAGCCTACATAAATGTGTCATGGCCATTTGTCTCTGTCACTGGGGGACCCGAAGTGATATCTAGCAGGGCCTTCCATCTTTCTCTTGAAGATTGTCTTTAAAAGTCAGAATCCACCTTTTTCCCTCCGGGACACTGGGAGGCTCTTAAGGGGCATGTGCTTCTTAAGGCACAATTCTAGGCATAGCCACTTGCTAAGCATCACCAAGACTTACTGTCTACTTTATAATTTTTAGGGGAGCAGAGTGTACTTATCCATGGTCCCCAGCCCAGAATCTCCCTGGGGAGAGGAGAGCTTATGCTTCAGACACAAGCCAGGAAAACACTTCGAAATTCAATTGAGGTCCTCTCAGCAGGGGCACATGGAAATGTTCTGGTGAATCTGACTGCCTACACAGAACCCCTATCTGACCTGAATCGAGACCCTCTTATGTGCCACTTAAGATCCCCTCAGAGTCTCCTTGTTCCCGATGCCACCGTAGCACCCAGCTCTGCGTGAGCTCCGACTGACATCACACAGGCTCCACCTGACCTGCCCCACCTCGAGCCCTGGGGATTCCCTGTTGCCACAGAGATGCAGGACGTCTCAAAAGCCCACCATGCACCCACCCAAATGCAACTGGGAGTGATCAGTGGGGAAAACGTTTGACCCATAAAAGATGGGAGCTGGCAGATAAAGTCTCTCTCCTTTATCCTCTCTGATGGACTGTACAATTATGCACTTTAGATGGTTTTCAGAGGGACAGTCCTGCAAGATCAAGCAATCAGTAGGATGTAGTAGCAGCCAGTAGGATAAATCATCCTCATCCCGCCTCTCCCTACCTCACTCTCCTGTCACCTCCCTCCTGCTCCCTGGGGTTGTACCCCCTAACAGGATAATAGCACAGAAACGTTTGCCTCAAGTTCTGCTTTCTAGGGGGAACCCAGGTTAAGATATGACCAAAGCATCAAGGCACAAGATGATCCAGACTAAGTTGTCTGGAGAATGGCATAAACTTCTTTAATCATTCGGCTTGGGCATCTGGTCCATTTATTCTAGGCATTGCACAAAATTGTCCCCTTCCAACCTCAGCCCCCTGACAGTGCCTCCAGACACAGCAAGGATCCTTGTATGGACACCATCTTATTTGTCAGTGTCTCCACTGGCGTAGTCTACTGGAGAGGGCTGGCAAGCTGGAGGACTTGAGCTCAGCCCCATTGGTGTTTCCTACTGTGCCCGCATAGGAGCTGGGTACCGGGGGAGGTGATGATCAGCTCCTTGGAGGTAACCTGAGAGGTCGCTGACTAGCCTGTGGCCTTTCCATCCAGCTGTGAGGTCTCTCTGCCACAACTACTTCTAACTCTATTCTTTGTGTTACAGGCAATACAATTCCAGTCAAGCACCGGTAAACTGAGAATCCTAAAATGATCACTCAATATTGCCAAAAACTCAGTCTTGGTGCTCCAAAGAGAAACCCCGCAACTCCATGTTATCTGTAAATGCTGCAAGCTTTTGTTGTTGTTTTTGTTTTGTTTTTAGTGTGCGTTTTAAGTTCAACTATTTTTATGTCCCCACCAAAAAAAAAAAAAAAAAAATTGTAAATTTCCTTAGTAACCCATTATGGGTTAGTGAATTCCCAAACCGTTCAAAAATACTTTAAAGTTCTTTGGGGACATAGCCAGATACTTAATATTGTATTATATTTTATAGTTGTCACTTAATCAAGCTATTTAATATTATAGTACATTTTAAAACTGTCACTTAATCACATTTTCTTGACCCTTTTATGGGAATTAAAGATCACTGTAGATAAAAAATGGCATGCTTTAGTTTAAATAGATTCAGTATGTCCAGTTTGACAGTTACTTCTGAGACATTAAAAGAATTTTCTGTGATTAATGTGACCCACACACGTTAAATGGTGTAATGTTCCATTTCTTCAGCCATTAGCGGAAACAGCATCAGACAGAAGGAGCCAGAACGTAGCCAACTGCATGTAAAGCCAGCGATGGGGGTGGTGGGGGGTGGAGTTTAAAGATAATACAGAGCCAGGCAGGCTGAGATAAGAGAGAGATTTCTACTGATTTAATTTATAGAGATTTGCTTTCTCTGGGCATCCTGAGAGCAAAGTCTGAGAAGTCCAAAGGTCAGGCCCTGGTAATGGAGTGAATGCCAGTCCCGAGATGCAAGCACTCTGAGGGGAGAACTCTCCACAAGCGGGGGGATCTCGGGCCGTCAGAGGAGTGGAGTTATTCGGTGCTTATTATAAATGATTGATGAACACTGCTTCTAAATTTAGAAAAGCTCTCTAAATGGACATTTACTCACAAGGGAAAAAAAAAAAACAACTCTGAAAGGTCCATCCCTGGAACGGTTTTGTTTATGGCGCTGCGATAGTTCTGGGCAATTAATCCAGAATTGCGTCACTGAAAGATTCTATATTCTTTAAGTGTTCACTCATGTAGTTAAAGTAAATTATGTCCTTTTTCAAACATGTTTCAAAGAATTGTACTGGGTTTTAAAAATCCTGGTCCCTAAATCCTACTTGTTTGTTTAATTAATCTGGAAATAACTGCTCCTTCTTTATTTCTTAATCACAGATCACATACACTGTATTTGTTAGCAGCTGCGAATGAAAGCGTGTCCCAGTGTGTTTTTCTTGATTGTTTAATAAGAGCTGAATAATACCCTATTTAATCCATCAAGTAGGACATTACAATAACATTGATCTTTTGTTTGACAGCAAATTTGTTTGATAACAGAATAGAATATAATGTAACCAAATCAGTGTCAGAAATGCATTTCAGAGAATCCAGTTAAAAACACCGGTGCACACTCCAGACACTGAGCAGTAGGGCAAAGGGACCAGGCACAGGAAGACACACTGGGCAGGAGGGTATGAAGGGAAAATCTAGCCTTGCAAAATGCCCAGAGCTCACCCAGAAGATCAAGACAAGCACGCCCTAGAAAGGTGGTCATTCTGGCTGAGGAGGGCCAACCTACTCCAAGCTCAGAATGGACAGACCAATGACCCCCATTGTGTTCTTCCTTTGTTGGCTCAAATACTGTAATTCTTGGGGCCAAAGACCCCAGATCCTACCATCACTTATTAGCACCCCTTCTTTCACCTCCTGCTACCACACAGTAAGGGCTCTTGAAGAATGCTATTGTTCATAGACCAGCATCCTTCTCTGGTTTCAAACCTGTATATAAGAGACCATTTCTTTTTAGCATCTTCTATCTCCAGGGAGGAATGGGAATTGGTTCAAAGGATTGTGCGAGACCCGATCTTTATGGACTTCATTTAGGAGGACAAGTGTCAGCCCTGGTATTTATTCACATATGTGTTTATTAGATGCTTTACAATTGGACACTTTCTTTCCCTTCAAAACCCAGCGCAGAGCTGTAACAAAGCCTCTCTCTAGATGCCAAAACCAGATAACAGAGGAGAAAAGAATGTGTAGCAACAAACAAAAATTCCCAAAGTACTCAGTTTTCAGAGTTGTGTATCTTGTCCTGAAAGTTGAATCGGTTGTCTTTCATTCAAAACTATCTGTAACACCACACACACACATACACACACACACATACCCTCCACATACCTTTGAAAAAGAATTACTGAGGTCAACCAGTTCTGTACAAAATAGCCGGTTGCTTGAATAAATTAAATCTCTTCTTTCTCCAGGATGACTTATGTGCAGACGCTGACCAGATTCAATGCGCTGTCCTTCTCACAGAGAACGTGCAAGTGCAGAGACCCAGGAAGCAGTGGAGGGGATGCAGATGATTCACTTCGTGTCACTGGGGAGAGGGAGGAAGGCAGTTGTATCTGAAAAATCTCTAAGAAAACAAATACCATTGGAAACACCTGCACTCTCTTTAGGAGCTTTTTTTTTTTTTTTTTTTAAGAAATTCACGTTCTTTTATTTATTTATTTATTTATGGCTGTGTTGAGTCTTCGTTTCTGCGCGAGGGCTTTCTCTAGTTGCGGCAAGGAGGGGCCACTCTTCATCGCGGTGCGCGGGCCTCTCACTATCGCGGGCCTCTCTTGTTGCGGAGCACAGGCTCCAGACGCGCAGGCTCAGCAATTGTGGCTCACGGGCCCAGTTGCCCCGTGGCATGTGGGATCTTCCCAGACCAGGGCTCGAACCCGCGTCCCCTGCATTGGCAGGCAGACTCTCAACCACTGCGCCACCAGGGAAGCCCCTTTAGGAGCTTTTTATCAATTTTCCATGGATAATACAAACCTCACCTTCTAACGAAGGCAGAAGGAGTATTCACAAAGGTAAGTTCAAACCTTTACTGGTGACTATAAGCTGAGAAAGCAAAAGAATAAGTGTCATCAAATTTCCCAAATTGACCCTAATGCTGTGCTGATGGTCCTCTGCTAACCCAGACCTCAGGAGAAATTTAATTGTTATTCCACTTTGAAAACATCTCCAACTAAAACCCGAATTTCCCTGACACTCACACTTTGTCTTCACCCCGTCACAGAGGGGAAAGATCCAGGATGATCTCGTGGATCTAAAAAGTTGAGGAGTCTTTGCTTTAATCCCTCCCTAGTTTTTCCTCGCCAGTCTCCCATTCTCACATTATTACCGTTCCTTCCCTCTCTCCATCGCTGCCTCCTTCCTTATTCTTTTGTTCTCTAACCTTCCCCTTTTGTATTAATGAAGTCCTTTGTAATTTTTCTTCAAATTTTCAAGTAGATTCCTTTGTGACTTCTGTTTTTTTTTTATCTGATAGGGCTTTTTAAAAAACCCATGAAAATTATTAATATTTCCATCCTTTCTGGCACTGTACCACGGGCCTTAAAACCTTCTATTACATTTCTCATCTGAAACGGCTTTCTCTTGACCCAGAAGTATTGGCAAATTACAGACCCCAAGCCCGTCTTTTATGGAGAAGGTCTGAGTGCAAGTGGTGGCCTTTCAAGTGCTTAACCAGAAAGTCATAATCTTTATGACAAATAGCCTCTCGCTTTGCAGTTATGGCTAGTTTACTATGCATATGGCTGACAGAGGGGCCCGTAAAGTAGTCAGGGACTTTTTCTCAAGCCCCCTCCCAGGTGGCACATCGCTCCTTTTTACTGATCTTGTTGGAGGGACAGCATTACCCCACAGATCACCCAAGCTTCCTGACCAGCTGCCAGGCTGTAAAGCACAAGGAACTGGAGTGGTCGATCCAAAGACATCAACTTGTCACTCCCGATGATCGTTCATCTGCAACAGAAATAGCCCACAGTGCCTGGGAGATCGATGTGGAGACCACCGCTCTTCAACGTTATTGCCACTAATTATTAAGATGAATGCGGTGATTAATGGCAGCGATGCTTCTTCACTTTATGCAAATGGTGAGCTCATGCATATACATGGCAGAGGAGGCTCACCAACCTGGTGCCCGCAATGTCGCCGTTCAGCCCCCTTATTCAGCTGTCGCTGTGACCCAGGTGCAACGACTTAGAGCGATTTAAAAAGAAATGCTAAAAATGAATTGTTGATCAACAGCCTCAGGCAGCTTTTTGGAAATTCCTTTCTAGGAGGGCTGTGCTTTGATTAGGGAAAGCTCAATCAAGGCAATAACTAGGGTTATTAAGGATGCTGCATTAGCCTGTGGGCCTTTGCGTTCCCGTTGTCTGGAGGAAAGAGCTGGTGAGGATGGAGAAAATGCAGCTTCTGCCGTGATGATGTGGTAAACTGAGGCAAGGCAGCCTCTCTGGGTCTAGTTTTTCTCCTTAGTAAAAATCTGGGGTTCCAATTAAATGACATAAAGCCCTTTTTAACCTTAAAATTATATGAGTCTTTAAGGCAGGCCTTTTGTCTTCTACCCAAAATGAACACTTTGTCACAATAATCCTTGGTAGAGCATGTCCTCCATTATTTGTTTTATTCCATAGGCATATATTTCATTCATTCCACAAACATTTCACTGAGCATCTATCCTTTGCATGATACAAAACTCTCTTTCCTCCATAAGAACCCTACGTGAGAACGTAATGTTAACCACAGTGTATCCCACTTATTTGCTGTGTCTTAGATGTAAGCTCTCTAATGACTGGAGCCAAACCTTATTCTGCTTTACAAACCCAGTGCCTGACACATGGTTGGCACTCAATAAATATTTGTTAAATGAATGAATGATAGGCCCTGGAGAAAAATGATTATAAAAGGAGTTAAGAAATGACCCCTGCCCTCCAGTACCTTAGGATCAATGTGAAGCCAAAAGTACACTCAGGCAAGGAGCCAGCAAAATGTTACAAAGAATGAGGTAGTTCTGTGTAGCAACTGGTGGCTCTTGAACAAAAAGTGTCACGTTGAAGAGGTGTTCAGGAAGAGTAAAACTTTACTACGGGATTTCAGGAATGGGAGGCTTTTATAAGACAAATTCTAGAACTGGAAGGGAATGTGTGTGCCCGACCCCTTGCCTCCAGTCTCATGCCAAACAGATGGTGTTCCACGCCTTCTTAAAGACCTGAAGGGAGAGATTCTACATTCTCCGTTGGCTACCCAGACCAGCCCACTGCTCAAGAAGTCCTTCTCATCATCCACTCAAAGCCTCTCCTTCCACGTGGACTGGATCTAGATGGATGGTGGCCACGTGCTTTTCTGATGCCTGACGCTGTTACGTCACTGAAGGGCCAGCAGGGACAGTTAATCTGATGGGTGACTTTAGAGACCACTTGTGCCACTCAGGGAGGCTGATGGCCTGATCTGCATCCTTCTGGAAACAGACTCCCTGGAGAAGTAAATCACAACCACAAGTGACCAACGAGCCATTTTCTTTCCTTCTCAGATATCCTACAGCTGGAATTTCAAGTGGGTCCACCACTATAAGCCTGAACTCTGGTGATCTCATCCTCTGCTCTTATTTCCATCTTTTTTTCTCTACATGAATGCCAGAATTCAAGGTTGGGGTAGTTGTATATGATGGCTGGAGCAAGGGTCCTGTAGGCGGGCCAGCATCTGGGTCCTGGTCCTGCCCCTGGCTAGCTGTGGGAGAAACCTTCCGTATTCTGAACTGCCAGATAGAGACAGTAACAGTATATATACCTTACAGAGTTATTTGGGGGGGATAAAGGGAAAAAATGGGGTGAAGTGCCTGGTGCACAGTAAGCCCTAGATAAATGAAACAGGTAAAAGAGCATTTTTCCTTGTGTCTGCACTGGCTGGCCTAATGAATAGGGCTGAATGCTTAAATCGTCATCCTTAAAGGGAATGCAGGATATCTTCCGGTTCTGTTCCTGCTTTTCAGCAGGCGGGGCCCTCTCCTTAGTGTGAGCCCAGTGATACAAAGGCTGTATTGGTCATTCCTGCTCAGGTGTTAGTCTTCTCATTGTACCAACATTTTGTCCTGACTTTCAGATTTCTGGATGGACAACCGAACTTGCGAGAACATCGGTATAAACTCTACTGGAATATGCTGCACAAAGTTTGCATTTCAGATGATGGTAACCCAGCTGCTGCTACCTCCCATCCCTGAGTGTGCTCACCTCCCACAGCCTGGATTCCCGGGCGTGCCATCGAACGCACATTGATGGCGAGGGCTCATCAGGATGTTGAAACCGCTACTGGTTGAATGTATAAAGGGTGTAGAATTGGAAAACCTTGAAGGAGGAATGGCAAATTATTCACTGTCAGAAGAGCTGTGATGGACAAAGTGAGAAGCAGCTTGGGATTTCATAGTCAGCTCCGGTCCCTACAGACATCTGGCCTCTCAACAGACACCGAGGCTCAGCTATTACTCCACATACTACTATACAGTAGGAGGCCTATTCCGGGCTTCCATTGTCAATACGCATTAACATGCATTTTCCATTATTTAAAGGTAGCTTTTAAGGAGGTTATTTGTGGATATAATGGATGCCTCTCCAAGGACCTCCTTCTGTATTCTTCCTGTAGGCAAACCCCCTGCTGGTCACATCTGCATTTGTCATGAGAGACCCTGCTTTCGCCAGCCTCTCCAGCTCATTTCAGCTCCTGATACAGTCAGTGCTTCTCAGAAGACCTCGTCTCCCAGGCCTCTGTCGGAGACTTTAGCAAAGTCCTGCATCCTGTGCTTGGCTTTGCTCCTGGTAGCCTAACTTAGCCATGCTGCTAAACCTGGCTGCTCCAAGTGATGTTTGACGAATGCCTTCTTTCTAAGCATCTCTGGGGCAAGGCAGGGAAAAAATAATCAGATCCTTTTTTCCTTTTCTGTGAAAGTCTGGAGTGTGAAGCCCTAACTTTGAACCCATTATGTCTACAAAGAGGCCGTCAGAATCATGGCAAGTTGCCGCCTCTGGAGGAGACCGTAAGACTTCTGACCTATCACCTCAATCCAGATCTGAGCATGGTAAGGCTCAGAGAGGGAGGTTTTCCAGGTCCCAGGCTGGTAGGTGGTAGAGCCAGGAGGACCACTGGGTCAGGCCACCCTTCACTTCCACAGCCAGGGCCTCTCAGAGTGGACAGAGGACTCATCATCCATGCCCACTTCTTCCTTCTCTCCTACCTTCCTCCCTTCCTGTCTTTTTTTTTGGGGTGGGGGGAGGAGAGGCTTGGAATACATTAAATAAAGCAATAAGTTTACAAAAATTTCATGTATCTTATACGTTTGTATTTAACAAATTAAACTGTGCTCTTTGCAAGATAATCAGGGATTTAAAAAAAATTAAGGTTTAGCAAACTCCAGGCAGGATGGTTCAGTCGTGACTTCTTTCAATCCTTGCGTGTCTCTCTGAGGATCTCGTTTAGAGATAACGGCTGAGCTTGAGCCCTATGGGGATGTGAGGTCAGCACACGACCTTGAAAGCCTGCCTCCCTCTCAGCCCTCCTGGGATGGGCTTTAACTGGACCACAGAGTTTTCCATTTTGAACAGAGGGGGAAGTTGGAGACATAAAAGAAGGTGAAGACAAAGGGAGTAGTAAACAAGAAAGTGAAGTGGAAAGAAGAAAATGAAAAAGAAACACCCACTTGCTTTGCTACTTTTCTCATTCATTTTAAGATTCTCAGATCAAGTACTAAAGGGGGAACCACAGAGGAAAAGGGAATCAGTATTGGACAAGTGTTCTGCAGAGATGTGTACCCCTCAAACACGTGCAAACAAGAATTCCAGCCAAGCACAAGACACTGCACACTAGTCTCCCACTGCCTGGTCTGCAGCCTGGAGCTGCGGAGTGGTGAGCCAAGCATGTGTGGTCACAGAGCTTGGGATCCTTAGCTCTTTATTTACTCCCAAAGACAGCCTTTCACCGCACAGGCACTTCTTTATGAATAGGCAATATGGGCTCGTTATATTGTTATAGATAATTGTTGGATCAAAAGTGAAATGAACTGGTAAATGCATTAAGTGCTTCAGTATATTTTACTTTTTAAGAAAAGTTATTTTCCCCACTACTGGGCATATACCCAGAGAAAACTATAACTCAAAAAGAAACAAGCACCCCAATGTTCACTGCGGCACTATTTACAATAGCCAGGACATGGAATCAACCTAAATGCCCATCGACAGATGAATGGATAAAGAAGATGTGGTACATATATACAGTGGAATATTACTCAGCCATAAAAAGGAACAAAATGGGGTCATTTATAGAGACGTGGACGGACCTAGAGACTGTCATAGAGAGTGAAGTAAGTCAGAAAGAGAAAAACAAATAACGTATATTAACACATATATGTGGAATCTAGAAAAATGGTACAGATGAACCTAGTTGCAAGGCAGAAATAGAGACACAGACGTAGAGAACAAACATATGGACACCAAGGGGGGAAAGGGGGAGTGGGATGAATTAGGAGATTGGGATTGACATATATACACTCATATGTATAAAATAGATAACTAATGAGAACCTGCTGTATAGCACAGGGAACTCTACTTCACTTTGCTGTACAGTAGAAACTAACACAACATTGTCAAACAACTATACCCCAATAAAAATAAATACATTTTAAAAAATTTTAAAAAGAAAAGTTATTTTCAAAAGAAATCGGAGCTCTAGCTATACCTAAGAAACCACAGAAAAACTCAGAGAATTTTTGAGAGAGGGACAGCTTTGCTGATGCTTCATCCCACATTTAGAGAGTTGGCTGGCTGTTCAGATGGTGGGATGCTCGTGGAGATGGGGAGCCAGGAGGGACCGTGGAAGGAGTCCTCATCTCCAGCAAGGGCTATGGGGTGCATAGCAGCAGTCAGGCTTTGCTGTCACAGAAACTCTGGGACAAGGGAAAGGATTTTCATGATGTGCAAGGAAAGACATGGAGCCATCCCCTAAGCAAGAGCTAAGAACAGAAGAATGTGTACAAGTAATTGAAATGGGAATGCAATCAACACATCTTTCAGTGGTGGGGCGGGGGAGGATTGATAAGAACTTGAAATTGCTGCAGTATTTGAAGCCTTTGAAAAAAGCAACGATAACAAACAGAACCACAACTTGGGAAAAAAATCTAGAAGGGACAATCCGTCTGGGAGGAGCTTCTTTTCTTCTGTGGAACATACTTATGCTTACTGGGTGGCATATTTGGATCTGAATATCTAAGCCCAGCAGTTGATACAGAATTCTGTAGTTTCCAACAGGGCAGTTTTTCCTTCACTATGGTTTGTGACCATCCTCCTGACTTTGCCTAGAAAATAAAAGCATTTTTGACTGAAGCTAGAAAAGTGATCTTTTTTCTCCCAAAGAATAGGAGTTGATATCCAGCATCCCTTCTGACTCTCAACTCCATGATCTTTGAAATTCTACTACTTGTCCCGATCCACCATTATAAGCAGAGGCTGGGACAGGAGGAGTTTGTTGACATCATAAATACTAAAACAGCACTGGTCTTCTGCATACCAATAGCATAAACAGTACAACCTGAGAATTACGCAGAGCACATTTTGCAAGTCTACACAGATGTGCAGGAGTATGTAAACTACTTTCTCTATTTCTGGAAGCTAAAGAAATCTCGTTTGTAAAACAATTTTCTTTCCCTGCCCTTCTCTTAGCACAACACCGCCCCCAAACTTCAACTGCTGTTGGAGGAACTGCTGTTCCTCTTAACACAAATGCAGTATTCTGTTAATTGTTTCTTCCCTGCTGTAAAATGTCAAACTTACCCCCATCTCCTTTTTCTATGACACAGTTTGCATTTGATGAAATTTAAAAGTTACTTTTTAAACTGAGGTCTAGTTAAATTGTAAGAAAGTTATTTCTATTTCCCCTGGATATAGTTGTTAAACGATTCCCCCATGTTGGCCAAATTTTTGGAAAAACTATAATTGGAATCCGAAAAGTGTTTTGGGAAGACCCCAAGAAAGGTGTCGAGACCTTATATCTAGATTAGATATGCACAGTCAACAGCAAGCCTACTATGTCCTTGGGTTCCATCAAAAGACTGAGGGAATTCGTAGACACTGACTACTGAGTGTAATTATCCAGGTTGTGAATTATTAAGATCATCTTGCTTCTTTCATTTCGTCTCAGCTGACCTTCCCCTACCTCAGGTTCAACAAACATTTCTGAGCAACTACTGTATATTACAGGTACTTGTTAGGACCTGGCTCTTTTTTCTTCTCCAAAAGTCTTTGGGCTCTAAAAGTCAGGCTCTTTCCATTGTGTCACAGCAACCCCCATCCCAGGGGGTCAGAAGAAAGGAAGACGATGACTCTCACATGAATTTATGTACAGTTCTGGTAAAAGACTTGAAGAAGCAGAAGGCTAAACTAAACTTTATGGCTAAATAGAGGTTTCCGGATTAACGATGCTTATGTTGTTCACCCATAATGGGGAAACAGAAAGGAGATTATGGTTGCTCACTTAATAGAGGGGAGATTCTCTGCAGAGATCCTTCTCCATGGCCAGTCATTTTTAAAAGGTTTTTGAAAGCAGTCAGTCTTCTGAGAAAGAGCTTTAAATAGCTAAGCTCTCTAAAATTCATATCATACATTGATGAAACCAATACTAATATACGGGAAAGGGACTAAGAGCATTGTTTGAAAAAGTTTAAGAATAGTTGGCAAAAAATTATAGTTTATTAGTTTCCATAGTTTAAGAATAAATATGAAAACCTACAGTACCTCCTCACCAACCTCACCTGGCAAAGCAGGAGACTTCCTGCTCCAGTGCTATGGCCAGCATCCACGCAATGATGGTTGGTAAATGTTTTTAATATCACCTCTGTATAGCACATGACTCACACATCTATCCTGGCTCAACATTCTTGGGTCCTAGTCATTTGATCGTCAACATCACTGGTGACATGTTACACCTACAACAATATTTAGCATCTTCAGTAAAAGGATAATCATTCATTCAATCAGAGTCAAAAATCAAACTTATGAATTTCAAAGAAACTTCTGTAAGTGAGTTAATCACTTGCTTACCACCAGAAAGACCCTTTCCAGTGTTTTAAGCATTGGGAGAAATTTGGAGATTCCCTTGTAGGCACAGCTATAGAGCTCTTAAAAACTGATGGGATTGGGCTTCCCTGGTGGCGCAGCGGTTGAGAATCTGCCTGCCAATGCAGGGGACACGGGTTCGAGCCCTGGTCTGGGAGGATCCCACATGCCGCGGAGCAACTAGGCCCGTGAGCCACAACTACTGAGCCTGCGTGTCTGGAGCCTGTGCTCCACAACAAGAGAGGTCGCGAGAGTGAGAGGCCCACGCACCGCGATGAAGAGTGGCCCCCACTTGCCACAACTAGAGAAAGCCCTCGCACAGAAACGAAGACCCAACACAGCCAAAAAAAAAAAAAAAAAAAAAAAAACTGATGGGATTGAATTATGAATTCAAGAAGAGATCACTCCACCACATCCCTGAAAACACATGTTTTCTATACTTACAACACATTTATACAAATACACACACACACACACACACACACACACACACACACAGAAGTTGAGTATTTGCCTGTTAGAATACACAGGATGACACTTCTATGGTGACTGTCCTATAGTAAGCTGGCTATTTTAATTCTGAAAATGGCCCTAGTTTCCAGCCTAAAAGATAATAGAGAGGTATCTCAGCAGAAGATAAAGAACAGGGATATTACCAAACCAGTCAACAAATATTTATTTTTAGAGTGTCCATGTGTTTCCACTTTTCCAGATCAGGCTTCCCTGCCCTTAAACAGTTTATATTCTAGAGAATAAAACATAAACAAATCAATCAATAAACTAATTTTAAATTCTGGAAAGTTCTACGTAGAAGACATATTAAGCTAAAGTGAGAGAAAGTAACTGAGAGTGATCAGGGAAGAATCTGATGGGACATTTGAGCTGAGACCTGAATGCTGATAAAATGCAGCCATGTGAAGAATAGAGGAAGGAGCCTTTTAAGGAAAACAAATACGGGGTGAAAAGGCTCTGAGACAGCTGTGAGCTTTATATGATGAGTTAAAGAAAGAAGACCAATGTGGGGAGATGAGGTCACAGAGCTGGGTAGGGAATTTTGCTTCCAGCAGTGCGGCAGATCAGCTACTCTGAAAATCCTCCTGCTGCAGAACCTCTAGTGATGAATCAATTACAAGATATTTTTTAATGCACAGCTGAAACTGCATGAAAGTAAGGTAGACCCACATGGGGAGAAAGCTGCTTAGTGAACTGAAACCGGAGTGGTGAGTTAATGGGGAAGCTGGGTCTGCACTGGGGCAATGTTATTAGGAGTCTAGAGTTTTGGGGATTAATGATCACATGGAGACTAGACTAGCCAAACGCAGGATGGGGAGATGATGATGAGGGCCCCACTCCTCAGTGAAAGGCTAGGGAAAAAAGGCTAGAAAAAGCAGTCATAGTGGAAACTTGTATCTCTCAATTGCAATTCCATTTGGAGAAAATAATAGTCTGGGGTTCAGATTTATTCTATCTTGGATGGTAAGGAAACCTCAATGAGAAATTAAAATGGCCCTTGGATATTGGTAAAAGGAAATAGAAATTGCCTTAGAGGAATGTACCCGCTATCCAGGTCCCTCATGATCCTGCTTCAGTGAAATAGTGAAATTTTTATTGAAAATTACTAAATTCATAAGGAACCAAGCTACTATAAGAGCCACAGGAAACAAACCTTTAGACTTCCAAGAACTTCAGGTGATGGAATTCCTAAATAGAGAACATAAAATAACTGTGTATAAAATATTTAAATACGTTAAAAAATGGAACAGAAAAACTTGAGCAAAAAATAAGCATTTCAAATAACCAGTTTGGAAAAAACCCAGAATCTATGGAGATAAAAAAAATAATAGTTAACATTAAAAACTCAATGGATGATTTCTTATTAACAAATGGCCTGCATTATTCAAAAACAGGTACATATTACAAAAAACAATAAAGGATAGAGCACTGTTTTAGATTAAGAGTCTAAAAAGATAATAATCAAGTATAATTTGTGAACCTTGATTGGACCTCAGTTTTAAAAAATACTATAAAAGATTTTTTACTGACAATTGAGGAAATATGAATATGGACTATGAATTAGAATAGTAAATTATTATTAATATTCTTATTAGAAAGACATAAGGCTAGAGACTAGGGAAAAAGGGGGAGAATTTTATTAAAATGTAACTGACATATCATAAATTCACCAATATAAAGTATATAAATAATGTCTTTTGGTATGTTCACAGATATATGCAACCATCACAGTCAACTGTAGAACATTTTCATCACTTGAAAAAGAAATTCCATACTCTTTACCTATCCTCTCCCTATGTCCCCACTCCACTCCACCCCCAGCCCTAAGCAACCATTAATGTACTTTGTCTCTAAAGATTAGCATGTTTTTAAGGTTCATCCACAGTATATCATGTATCAGTATTTCATTCCTTTTTATGGCCAAATTATATGCCATTGTTTGGATATACCACGTTTTATTTATCTATTCATCAGTTGATGGGCATTTTGGTTGTTTTTACTTTTTGGCTATTCTGAATAATGCTGCTATAAATGTTCAGGTACAAGCTTTCCATTTCTCTTGGATATATAATTAGGAGTAGAATTGCTGAGTCATGCAGTAACTCTGTTCAATCATTTGAGTCATGCAGTAACTCTGTTCAATCAATTGCCTGTTTCTCAAAGTGGCTGCACCATTTTACATTCCCACCAGCAGAGTATGAGGGTTACAATTGCTCCATATCCTTGCCAATATTATTATTATTAGACTTTTTGATTATAGCCATCCTAGTGAGTGTGAGGGAATAAATTTTTGAAGAGAGAATTTTCTAGGATTGATGGCAGAAGTGAATCCTTAAGTATAAGAAGCAGAGTAAATATTCAAGTGAACATATGGTGAAACATTTCACCAATGTAGACCATATCCTGGGCATTAAAACGAACCTCAACAAATTTAATTGTACAACTGAAATTGTATAATGTATGTTCTCTGACCAAAACAAAATTAAACTAAAAACCAATAGAAAAAATATATTTGGAAAATTCCCAAACATTTGGACCTTGAACAATATATTTCTAAATAATTCATGCTTCAAAGTGGAAGTCACAGGGAAATTAGAAAATATTCAGAACTGAATTAAATGAAATCATAATATATCAAAATTTGAGAGTTGCAATTTACCAGAAAAGATATAGAGATGGCCGTTAACACAAGAAAAGATGCTGAACATCACTAACCATCAGAGACATGCAAATTAAAACTGTAATAAAATATACTACTCATCTATTAGAATGATGAAAAAATAAAGCCTTGAAAATACTAAGTGCTGACAAGGATGCAGAGCTCTGGGACCTCTCATTCACTGAGAGTGGAAATGCAAAACAATACAACCACTTTGGAAAACAGTTTAGGAGTTTCTTAGAAGCTTAAATATGTATTTACTGTACAACCCAGCAGTCTTACTTCTAGGTACTTACCCAAGAGAAATAAAAACATATGTATACATATAAATGGAGTATATGAATCACTATACTGTACACTTGTAACTTATGTAATACATTAACTATACTTCAATAAAAAATGTATACATATGCAAATATTGTATGCAAATATTTATATCAGTTTTTCTCATTATCATCAAAAACTGGAGACAACCTAAACGTCCATCAGCTGGTGAGTGGATAAACAACAGTAGTATATCTATACAATGGACTACTACTACCCAGCAATAAAAGAAAAAAAAAAACTACCGATACATGCACCAACACACATGAATCACAAACGCATTACACTTAAGTGAAAGAAGCCAGATTCAAAAGGGAACATTCTCTATGATTCCATTTAAGTGGCATTTTGAAATAGGCAAAATTATAAGTACAGGAAACAGATAAGCTGAAGTTCGGGGATGGACATGCATCAGAGAATTGACTACAAAAGGTCATGTGGTAAGTTTTGGGGATGATGGAAATATTCTACATCTTGATGTGGTGGTGGTTACATGACTGCTTTCATTTATCAAAATTAACACAATTGTATACCTAAAAGGGGTGAATTTTACCTTAGTAAATCTTACTTTTAAAACACGTTAATGTGACTACACATAGAATAGATAGCTTCCAAACAAGAAAAGGAGAAGAAATCAAACAAACAAACAAAACAAACAAAAAAACAACTCAATCGATCTAAGAAGGATAATATGCCTAGAATTTGGACAGATAAAAAGCAAAACATAAGATTGTAGAAATTAATCCAAATATATTTATAATGGCAAGGAATATAATAAACTAAATCAGTTTTAATAGAGTTTAGCAGATTGAATTAAAAAATAAAGGACAAAATCCAGTTATATGCCATTTTCAAGACACTCAACTGAAATAAAATGGCACAAAAACATCATAAGTAGAAGAACACAAAAAGTCTTTCTAGACAAATACCCTAGAAAGACAAAACAAAAATCAAGAGGTTAACCAAAATCAAGTTATGTAAAGACTTATAAATCTTGGCAAGGAGTTTGGATTGTACAGAGCTTAAGGCCATGGGAAGACATAGAAGGGTTCTAAGGAAAGGAGTGATGTGACCTGATTTATGTTTTAGAAGACCCCTCTGGCTGCCCTGTGAGAGGAGGAAAGGGAAGCAGAAGGCAAAGTTAGAAGCAGGGAAACCAATTAAGAAGTTATCGCAATTATTTAAGCAGAAGGTGACTTGGACCAGGATTGTGACAGTGGAGATGATGAGACATGTCCTGACCAGGGAAATGTCTTGAGGTGGAGCTGCTAGGACTCAGTGATGGAAGGTATGAGAGAGAAGAGGAATTAATGGAGATTTTAGGCCCAGGCAACTAGGAGTCTGGTAGTCCAATAAGCAAAGATGGAAAAGACCAGGGGTGAGGGTGGGGGAGTAGCTTCAGAATTGAGAGGAAACAAGAGTTCTTTCTTGGCCATATTAATTTTGAGATGCCTCATAGCTATCCAAACGGAGGTATTTAGTAGGCCATTAGATACGGGGTTTCATTTTGAAATGTTTGGATTTATACTCCAGGGACTTGAGGAGATCTCCAAAGAGATGGTGAAAAGAGAAAAAGGCTAAGGACAAAGACCTCGGGCATTTGAACTTAGAAGTTTGGAATTTGGGAGGAATGAAGAGAACAAACCAACGAGGCAGAAGGGAAACCAGGTGAATGTGGGATTAGAGAACCAGGGTACTCTACCGAAGAGAAGATTTCAAGAAAGTGCATGTGGCCCACCGTGTCAAAAAACCGTTAAAAGTAAAATGAGGACAGACCATCATTGATTACTAACCAAAAGTAAGTCATCATTGACCCCAAAACAGCCATTTCAGTGTTGTGGTGGAATGCTTGAGAAGAAAGAATGGGAGGTAAGAAAATAATTTTAAGAAGTATGTTTAGGAAGTTTTGAAGTGTAGAGAAGTTTTACTGTTGTTTTTTAAAGCAATAATATCAAGGTTTTTTTTTATATGCTAATAGGAAAAATCTAACAGGCAAAAAACGAGGCTTGGGAGAGAATGGTAATGACTACAGAACTGAAGTCTCTGAGAAGGTGAGTGGTAACCGGAGCATGAGAGAAGCTGGCCTTAGATGAGGCCAGGCACGTGAGAGGGAAGCGACCAGTGTCTCCGTGAAGCGTCCGCCGCGGCTGTGGGTGAACGCCAGGGTGGCGGGGCACCTGGGGCAGCACACCCACAGCACCCTGGCACACGGCTCCCGCCAAGGCCGGCAACCCGCAGCTGTGGCTCAGTCTTGCTTGTGTCTCTCCAGGCACCAGTTCGCCTTCGAGGTCCAGCTCAGCACTGGCTCATATTCAGGGTGGGTCTCAATTAGACCAAACCTGCCGAGCCAATTACTTTGCCCGTCTTTGGGGAAACTCCCCAGTACCTCCTTCTCCTCAAGCTGTCTACATTCCTCCCAGGGCCTAGCTTGCAAACAAGTTCATTCCAGCCCCTCCCCCCCGGCGCTATTACCCCTTCCAAGGGTGTGTGTGTGGAGAATGAGATGCTGAATCCAGTCAGTTTGCTTCCTCCTAGCGTGCACGACAGTCTCGTGGCTGGTAGGGCACCTGTGGCACAGGCTCGGGCTGACCACCATATCAGTGGCCAGGAGGCATTTAAGTATCTACCTTCCCTATTCTGTAAGAACTCAAAACCTAACCCACCCAAAGAAACCAGTTGTGATTGTAAGGTCAGGGCCTCCAGTTTTGAATGCTACCCCCATCGGAGCACCAGCCTATGATGCCCTTGTCTTGGCTATTTTCTGGAGGATGGAGGCCAGACTGTCAGACAGAAAGGCAGGGCTCCAGGGGGCTCAGCTAGTCCATCAAGCAGCAGCTGAAACCTTGTCATCTCACTCACAAAGCATCCCTCTTGCACCAAGAGCCCTTTCTTATTTAGTATCACAATCTAAATTTAAGTCCAAGCTTTCTTCACATTAGGGATGAAAGAAATGTTTGGACACATTCTTGGCCATTTGCAGCCATGCTTTAGCATCTCAATGACACGTGACTTTTCATAACCTGTGCTCACCACTTGGACCTCTGCCTTCTCAGGGTCAGCATGACTGTGAGGCGTACAGAATGAAGCCAGGATTTCACCCCTGCATTTTCAACTTGGGTAAAGTGACAGTTTTGACATGCCACTAGATATGAAACAACAGCTCTGCAACACAGTCAGGAAGCTTTCTTTGCGAAGAGTCCCGCTCAACTCACAACCAGCCTCTCAGAACTTAGAAGTCTACGATCTCTTCTAAGACATGGGGGCGATTTCTCCTGCTCTACATGGCCTGATGTGTACCCCATAATGCACTGCGCTTCAGTGTTCTGTAACTGCAGGATCATTGTGAAGATATTTTAACACACTGATTCTCAAAGTTCGCAGCATGTTAGAATCATCTGGGGAGAACAACTGCCTCAGAATCTCTGGGTCTGGAACCCAGGCATCGATATTTTTTAGATTTCCAGATGAATTCAATGTGCTACCGAGTGTTTTATGAAAGTATTAGTGAACAAATGTAAGTTAAAATTTGACCCCCATGTGGTGCTACCAATGCAGATAACTGAGGTGACAAATGAATAAACAAGTTCTACCAACCGCAAATTTCACATATATTCAGACAACAACCCATATGTCACAATTTACTCATCTGCTCAGTAGCTGTACAACTTTTTGGATGCGACGGCCATACATCAATTTCGGAAAAGTTAAAATGTGAAGAAACATGTGGCTCAGAGTTTGGGAAACACAGTCATATTGTCGGTAACCGGAGGGAAGTGTACCTGGAAGCTTTTCAGCCATAAGGTCCTTATTTTTGACTCTGAGTTCAAAGGCCTCATCACTCAGTGGGGTCTCAGGACCAGGAATATCAGCATCACCTGGGATCTTGTTAGAAATGCAGAATCCTGCCCCTCCCACAACTGCTGACTCCGAATCCATAGTTTAACTACAACCCTGGGTGACTCGTACTTTTAAATTTGAGAGACTCTGATTTAAGGTGCTACAGAACGAAGAAAAGGTGGGCAAACAAAACCAAGTGTTAAAAGTTAACAGTTCAAGGGGCTTAGTATTCCACCGACTCACTAATCAGACCCTTTAAAGCAGAGTGTTTGGATTCTGCTCCTCAAAAAAGGAAAGATCATTTTGTTGTGGTTTCCTCTTCTATCTCTTACCACCTGTGTTAACAAGACACAAATCCTTCATGGAAAGCTTTGAGAAGGGTCATGTCAAGTAACACAGGGGAGGCTGATGTGCCATAGTCTTTACATTCTCTCTCCTTCTGTGGTTTTAGTTACTGAGAACGTTTACATGATGATAGGGTCTTTGTCACTTAGAAGTCCACCTGAAGTTATTTTGCTCAGCTTGTGACATCATGATTGTCTCCAAGGCAACTGATTTTGATTTCATAAACTCAGAATGAGGACCACGTGAACAGGAGCTGATGTGTTCATAAGTAGCAAAGCTCCTGTGTTCATGTAAATAACCCTAGTAAACAGGCAAATGTAAGCACTAAGCATTTTATATATATATATATATATATATATATATATATATATACACACACACACACACACACACACACACACACACAGACAGAGCTGGGGGTGACGGGAGACAGAGTTTGAGATCATCATGATTCAACAGGGCAGTTTTCCAAACTTGCAAACTGTCTTTAATGCCTGAAGGCTCATAAAGCTCCTAAAACAATGAGAGGACATATCATTCTACCTTTGTTCATGATTATACCAAACCCTACTTTTGGCTTTCTCTGGCTTTGGGGGACTGTAGCATTTAAGCCAAATGCATACAGTCATAGGGTCTTCAGAAGGAAAAACAGGCCAAATTGCCAGAAGAATTGGATTTTTTTCAATACTCTGGAACAGATGGAGCATACCAACCTCTCCAAGGACCAAAACACACATGCATGACTGCGTACTTGTGCCTTCATATATAACATCTCCCTAAATATTGAGATGTTTTATTCAATTCAACAAATATTTCTTGGACACCTATTCCTGAAAGGCACTCTGCAGGGCTCTTCAGGGAGCACCCAGATGAATCACAGACAATACTCACTGATATCTCACAGCCCGTTACATTACCATGGTACCTGCCACATTCAATAAAATCCTTTGAGCTTCAAAAAACACTGTGAAGGAGAAAGGGGATAATAATAATAACAGCAGGTAATATATCCATATCTATATTGAGGGCATGACTTTCATGTATGTTGAATTAGATTTTGCCTCATGACTAATACTGCAGGTACTGTTTTCATCTTCTAATTTTGTAGGTTCTATTTTGGGATGAGGAAACTGAAACACAGAGAAATTAAACAACTTGCCCAAGGATTCACAAAGAGAAATTGTCAGAGCTTGCACCCAGACCCAATCCTCAGGTTCTGCCCATGATACCCAGAAGTTATAACCCAGAGAGTGACCATAAAGGCTAAAAACATAGATGATGTGATCTTATCATATATCTTAATATCAATAAACCACTTATTATTATTTACCTGTCACCCTGTAGAGTGTGTGTGTTGGTGCATGGGGGGCAGGTATCAGAGTAAGGTAAGTGCTGTGAGGAAAGAGAAACAGCAAGGCTTTCCACACTGGGACACTTTTATGAAAGAGGTGGCATTTGAGCCGGTCCTTCACAAAAGCTGAGGTTTTAATAGCCAAAACAGAGGGAAGTAATCCAGACGAGGAGAGAACATAGCCAGTCAACAGGGAAACTACTGGGTCAATATGGTGAATTGCATATACATCTGATTTCAACCCCTCCAGAAACCCCTAAAACCATAGTAAAGGATTTCTTTGGCAAAAGACATCAAGGAAGAGGAGACAACGACAACTAACTTTTGAAATCTGGAAAGCAGGTAAGTAGTTGAGCAGATGTAAAACTGGCAGTGGGAAATCTGAGGACCCTATTTATACTGCAGAATCCTCAAAAGATTCAGCACCAGATCCCTCTGGAACTGGGGATGAAGGGGGGATTAAAGGAAAAAATAAGAAGAAAAGCTATTTGATGGATACTTTTGTTTTTATTTTTTGACTTGTATTATAATCCCTAAATTTTTCCTACATTCCAAGATGCTGTGAGGCTTCCCATCCCCAGTCAAGTGAGAAGACTGGAGGAATTTTCTCTGAAGAAGGTGTAACAGAAGGTCTCTGGATTAGGGGATACCATCATAGCTGAGGGTATGGGAACTGTGCCAAAAGAACCATATGTACACTGATGCTCAGACCCCCAGCCTTCATCTCCCACTGGATCCCAGAACGTTGGCAGCCAAACTCTCACCTTCCATGGAGGAGATCAGAAAATCTTCTCCAAGGAATCTGATTGGCTCAAGAAGAAAGGTGTACAGATACTGACTTCAGGCCTTTCCCAAGACACAGGCAAAATTACTCTACTGTGATGCTCAAAGTGGGCAGGCCACACCCACACACCCAGAATTTCTATCATCTGTTTAGTTCCCCAGTCTTCGGCATGAGTATACAGGCAAGAATGACCAGATAGATATCTAATGAAAGCTTTCAATATGAAAGATGGACACCAACACACACACCCACACAAAAATACACACACTGGAGAAACATCAAAAAAAATCAATAATATCCTCAGAGATAAGACAATATATCTATGAACCAAAACTAGAAAGCTATAAAAAAGGGAACATTTAGAATATGAAAAAGAGCTCTTGGAAATTAAAAATATATAAGCAGAAAAAATTTTTTTCACTTTTTCTTTCTTTTTTTTTTAACATCTTTATCAGAGTATGATTGCTTTACAATGGTATGTTAGTTTCTGCCGTATAACAAAGTGAATCAGCTATACATATACATATATCCCCATATCTCCTCCCTCTTGTGTCTCCCTCCCACCCTCCCTATCCCACCCCTCTAGATGGTCACAAAGCACTGAGCTGATCTCCCTGTGCTATGCGGCTGCTTCCCACTAGCTATCTATTTTACATTTGATAGTATAAATAAGCAGACATTTTTAAAACTCAAAGTAAAGCCTGGAGTATAAAGTTGAAGAAATCTTTCCGAAAATAGAGCAAGAAAAAAAAGAAAGAATTGGAAAACAAATGAAAAGACAATCACCAGCCAAATCAGGGATTTGATCATGTCAATAATGAGAGTTTCAGAAAGAGAAGTAATAAAATAGAAACAAAATAAGACAAAAACACCAATATTTTATAATAACTATAAGTGGAGTATAACCTTTAAAATTGTGAATCACACACCTGAAACATACATAATATTGTACATAAACTATATATTGATAAAAAATAATTAACTGGTATAATAAAGCTTTAAGTCTATATGATGAAGAAAGACATTGTAAAAGAAAAAGAAGTCGATAACTACAGGATGTAAGTTGTTAGGCTAAAATGTTCACTAGGTACATAGCACATAGGGTGAAAATACACCCACAGCACTAGAAAATTTTAGAATACAAGGGACAGAAAGTGGATCCCACAAGCTTCCAACAAGAAACTTCAGGAGGATTTCAAAAGCAGAATCCCAGAGTAACAGCTAAACACTAGAGGTAGAGGCAACCAGTCCAGAGAGGAGCAGTCTAACTCAAGAAAAAATACCTATTAAGGGCTTTCGTCACCAAGATCTCCAATACCTCTGTACTGTCCTTGTAACCCAGGGACAGAGTGCCCAGGCATACCTTGCCCAGATTCTTATTAGTACTTGGCTTGTTTTTATTTTGTTCAGGTCAAGTTTCTGTTCTCTGTAGAAGACCTGCTCCTGGGAGCTGGAGGTGAGATAGAACACAGAGAGTATCCACTTCCATATCAATCTGCTCGGGCCACCGTAACAAAATTCCACAGACTGTGAGCCTTCAACGATAGAAACAGATTTTCCCACAGTTCTGGAGGCTGGAAGCCCAGGATCCAGGTGTTGGCAGGTTTTTTTCTGGGGCCTCTCTCTTTGGCTTGCAGATGGAAGTCTTCTTGCTGTGTCCTCACGTGATCTTTCCTCTGTGCATGCACATTCCTGGTTTCTCTTGATGTATCCAAATTTCTTCTTATAAAGACACAGTCAGGTTCGATTAGGGCCTCCTCTAAAGGTCTCATTTTAACTTAATCACCTTTAAAAGGTCCTGTCTCCAAATACAGTCACATTCTGAGGTACTGGGGGTTAGGGCTTCAACATATGAATTTGGGGGGATACAATTCAGCCCATAACAACTCCTGTTAATTTTATCAGTCTTTAAGCTGTACATATACCTTTTATACATCTAAATTTAAAATTAAAATAGAGAAGATAGTAGGGTTTGAAGGCTAAGGAGTGTGGAGTACACTGAAAGAACAATGAGTAATTCTCTTTACCTTGAACACAGGGAATGAGTTGAGGAACATGTAAAAAAAAGCTGGAAAGCTAAGGCAAAGTTACAGTGCACAAGTATTTTAATCTTAACAGGAGGAACAAAGTCTGCAGGCAGTCTGCAAAGCCACTGATAGCTTTTGAACAGGAGAGAGATATAATTGGACTTGTGTTTTAGTAATGTGTATCTGGTAGCAGTGTATAGGCTGGAGAACGCTGTCAACTGGCTTCACTTGGCTGTTTCCAGCCATTGTCCTGGTTGAGCTGGTTCAAACTCCATGGTGCCGGCTAAGCCAAATTTTCAGCATGCCAATGGAGTCAGGCCCTTTCCTTCCCTCTCCTCCCCTTCCATTTCATTGTTAAATAGCCCTGCATGTTATGTAGAAGGATCTCACGGCCTACATGTTCTGGCCAAGGACCGATGGAAGGGGGTGCTGGGTTCAACGCTTGTGAAAGGCATCAGTAGGTCTTCGCAAATGTGGCATAGCAGGCAGACGTGGGAAGAATGCAAGGGAGCCCTTTTGCAGTTGTAGAGGTCATGGCTTTCCCCAGCTACCCAAAGGACCCACCTGGCAGTGAGCCGGCTATGATCTTAGCTGTGCCTAAGCCCAATGAATCTCATGATATAACATCAAGAGCGATCATTGAGTGAACTCCCTAACATACCACATGCTTGACATGGGCTATCTCACTACATCAGCTTTTCACAACGAGCTCATTAAGCGGGCATCATCATACCTCATCTCACATACAAGGAAACTGAGGACTGGGGAGTTACATAATTTACCTGGATTCACACAACTTTTCATGATGGATTCAGGAGTTAAACGCGCCTGTGACTCCAAAGCCCTTGCTTTTCCTACTATGCCGCTTGACACAAGAGATTTTATCCTTCCACTCACCATCTTCAGCCATAGCCTCTTCACATCATGGAGATATGAGGACGCTCAGAGGTCAGCTGGTCGTTTACACCGTGCAGCAAGCCCACTTACAGCATGCCTGAGCAACAGCCATCCCAAACTGCTTGTCACCCACCAGCGGTGGTGGTTCATTCCATTAAGCGGGGCAGCTTTGACAAAAAGTTCGTTGTTGTGCTTGGATCTACGCTTCTGTACGTTCATTTAACTGGTCTTTGTTCTGTGCTCAAGAACAAGTCAGAGCCGGTCATCCATCTTCCTTGTGGTATCTTCGGATACTTCGAGGCAGGCACCATCTTCAGTTCACGTGGGCTTCCTTCCTCCCTGCTCAACACCCCTATTTTCTCAGAGAGTGCATCCTCTGGATGTCCTCTTACTTGTCAGTGACCCTCTGAATATGGCACAGGAAGAAGAGACCACAGTACTGCAGGTGTAAGCTGGCCACACACCAAATACCATGAATCGTTAATTAAGTCCTGGGGGGGATGTATTCTGTCCCTCACCAGATTCTGAAAGAACAGTGAGCATGACTCACTGCCCTTTTTATCTCCAATGCTTTGCAAGTAGAAGGTGTTCAGTAGTGTTTCTTGATCCCCTGACTCATTTGTTCAGTGATATGCTTTTCTTATTACTCCTTGGGGCCCTTCATATGCTCTCTATTTTCCAGAAAACTGGCTTCAGGAGTTGAGATCGGCACAGTAGAGCTGCTCCTTACAAGCCACATGCATCTGGGGACCTCTTTGGGGCAGTGATAAATGTGACAAGGTTTATGAAATACTTGTCAATAATGGACATAAAACTATTTTATGTCAGCGTTCTTTGTACTTCAATGATAATCTATCTGGAAAACACTGTCTGAAATGCCGATCAGAATCAAATCCCTTTTGTATTAGTTATCTATTGCTGCATAACAAATTATCCTAAAATTTAGTGACTTAAAACACCAATAATTATTTTTCTGGGCATCCCTCAGTTCCTGTGTGTCAGGAATGCAGAGGTGGCTTGGCTGAGCTGATCTGGCTCAGGGTCCCTCTTGAGGTTGCATCAGATGTCAGCCTTGGCTGCTGTCGTCTGAAAGCTTAACTGGGGCTGGAGGATTTTATTCCAAGTAACTCACTTACATGGCTGGCGAGTGATGCTGGCTATTGGCAGACGGCCTCCATTCCTCTCCCCATGGGCTTCTCCACAGAGCTGCGTGGATATCTTCACAGCAGGGCATCTGCCTTCCCCTGGAGCAAGCCACCCAAGAAACCAACACATAAGCTGCAATATGTATATGTTTTTGGCTGAGCCTTGAAAGTCATACACTGTCCCTTCTGCTGTGTTCTACTGGTCGCACAGACCAGCTCTGATTCAAAGTGAGAGGGGTTACAAGGATCATTGAAGATCTTCTTGGAGGCTTTCCTGGGTGTTTTATATGTAGACCTTGGCTCCAATTCCCATTGTGAGGCAGTGTATTTTCTTCACCCAGAGATCTGATTGCCCAAGCCTAGGGATTAGCTAGAAGAGCTCAAGCCTCTTAAATTCACAAGGTTTTGTGATCCTAATGAGATCCTAGAAGTCTACAGTTCATCATTCATTTCACTAAATACTTACTGAGCATTTATTATATGCAAGGCACATTTGTAGGTGTTTACAATATATCAGTGAGCAAATCTAAACAATAAGCAAATATATTCATTCACCATCTGTCTTCTTTCTAGACTTTTAAAAGGAGAGATTGACATCTTTTGATTTCTGGGCTTAAAAGTCATTCTGTTAATTCTAGAACCTGGCATTCATACATGTGAAACCAAAACAGCAATAACAACTATTATTATTATATAAATAAGATTCATAGGACATTTACTATGTGCCAGATGTGTGCTGAGTAGTTTACATTTATCATATCATTTGATACTCTTAACAGCTCTATTAAGTAAGTACTATTACCATCAGCATTTTATTTGCAAATGAGGAACCCGGAGCCTAGGTAAATAACTTGTCCAAAGTCATACAGTTAGTGAATGGAAGATCTGGGACTCAACCTAAAACTCTTACATCAAATCTGTGTTCTTAAAGTTGATGAATCATTCCCTAGCAGAAGCTGAAACTCAAATGCCTCCAGAGACCAGGTAAGTGATGTAAGGGGAGAGAGCTAATGGGACAATAGGGAGTAGTGAAGACATTGGTGAGCCATCAACTCATGTCTGTCTCAAGGCATGAAAGTTCACATTTTTCTAAAACATCACACTGGCCAAATAAAATACATCCCAGGGCCACATTCAACCAGCAAGACCCAGGTTCAAAGTTTAGGTATCATATGTTAAATTTAATTAATTTCTCAGCCACAAGAATCTTTAACAATCTTGTACGGCTTGGTTTTCATCCCAAGTTTGTATTTAAAATATTGGTTTCTCATGATGAATAAGACAGTGGAGGATAGAAAATGACTAAAACTTCTCTCTACTTCATTCTTCACTTATTCATTCAACAAATATTTATTGAGAGGCTTCTATATGCTAAGCCCTGGGATTAAAGCAGATAACATAACAGATGTCATTCCTGCCTTCTTCGAACTGAGGTCTAGTTAGCAAACTTTGCATTAATACTCAAGAGAGGACGCACAATGTTTCTCAAACTTATTTTAATATTTTGCAAGACCTAAGTGTTCCAAGGAAAAGACTTTGGGAAGTACTTTGCCTTAAACCGGGAGATGCAAGATGACAGCACATTAGCTGAGCAGGTATGCTTGGTTTGGCCAGCACAGTGATTTATAAAGCTTTTGGAAATGTCTTTAGGAAGGGCCTGCACTCTGCTGTTGGACACAGACTCCACCATCATCTGTGGGACGTCACCTGTCCTGTTTCAAACATTTATATTGCCTATTGGCTCCTGAATGTGTTTGCATTTATAGCCCCCTTTCGCAGCAAAGAATCCCTGCTGCTCTGAAGTCCTATTGGCATCTCAGGAAAAACTACGAAAGAACGAAATTTGGTGATTTAAATATGCCAGGTGGAGATAAATCCTGGGCGATGACTGGAAAGCAAGAAAGCACATGCCAAAATAGGAAAACAGCAGAGACTGCAGTCATCTCTGTGGAATAGGAGGGAGCAGAAATGTTGTCATGGGAAAATGACTTGGGAGACAAACCCACAGGCAATAAAATAAGATACATGCCACCCTGGAGTGCAGTCGAAACAGAACTCCTCAAGGATAAGACTGCCAGATAAAATACAGAATTTCCAGATAAATCTGAATTTCAGATGAACAACGAATACTTTTTTTTTAGCATAAATATGCCCCAAATATTGCACAAGGCATACTTATATTAAAAAATTGTTTGGTGTTTATCTGAAATTCAAATTTAACTGGATGTTATGGGTTTTTATTTGCTAAATCTGGCAACCCTACTCAAGGGACAACTAGCCAGTGGCTTGGTGGCAACTTGTAGATTTTATTTTTTTTCTAATGTGAAGAAAAGGAACTAGTGGGCATCTCCCATGTCTAGACGCTCCTCTCAGTGGCCTGTTTCGGATTATAAAGGCTGTGGGATACTGCAACTATCAGAAATGCAGGGAGGCTGAAGTTCAGCTGTTTGAGAACAGAATCAATGGCTTTGGGCCTGGGAGGGGACCTTACAAGCTATCTAGTCCCACTCCCTGCAGCAATCTTAAAGAAATAGCCAAAGCAGTGGCTTCATTATAACCAGATTGAAAACTATCACCACACAGGGGGTTGGACATAGGTCCCTGGACTTGCATCTTGTAAAATATCCAGAGGCTGGCTCTACAGAATACCATGCCAAATTCTGGCCAACAGTCAGAGGAAGAAAACTGTCAGGGAGCTTTCATTTTCAACATCACCTAATGTTTGCTATACTTTTCTTCTAGATGCTTTGGGAAAAAAAGCATTTTTTTCATGATTAAGTTTTATTATAAAAGTATATCGAATTCCACAGATATGTATGTGTCTTCAAAAACACAATCTTGGTCGTTTCTTAGACTAAAGTTTTCTGCCCACTGGAATGAGGATCACTGTTGCACTCTAAAATGAAGTTGGATTTCTTTGAAGAGAATTCTCATCATGGTGATCCATCATCCTCAAGGACTTTCATAAACAAAAGGGAGTATCACTGTGCAAAGGTTTCTTTTCTGAACATAGTGATATTTGAGCTGCCACAGTTTTTTTTAAAAAATGAGACTTTTTCCTTAGGAAATTCTAACAGGAAAGAGCGAAGGTTGTGGAGAATTTTCAGGGTCAAGTTTTTCCATTTGTTATCCAGAAAGAGGAAACATATAGGACACAAGGAGCTGTGTATCTTTAATTTCCTTTCTTTACTAATTGCTTTTGCCCTGACGCTCATTTGTGCTTTAACGTGGATGTGCTTGGGATGCACAGAGCTGTGTGTGCATGTATGTGTGTGTACATGTGGATGAGTGTCCACAGATGGGTGTGTGAGAAATACATGTTGTTCTATGATTTTATGTGATATTGAGACTTAACTCCTTTGCACCCCAGTTCTTTTGGTATTCAGGGAAAAAAAACAAATATAAATATTCTCATACTTGGGTTTTCTGATGGTTAATTTTATGTGTCAACTTGGCTGGGACACAGTACCTAAATATTTGGTCAAACACCACTTGGAGGTCACTGTGAAGGTATTTGTTAGATGAGATAAACATTTAGGTCAGTGGACTTTGAGTAGAGAAGATTACTCTATATAATGTGGATGGGCCTTGTCCAATCAGTTGAAGACCTTAAAGGAAACAGGTCTGTTTGGGGCTTCCCTGGTGGTGCAGTGGTTAAGAATCCACCTGCCAAAGCAGGGGACATGGGTTCGAGCCCTGGTCCGGGAGGATCCCACATGCCACAGAGCAACTAAGCCTGTGTGCCACAACTACTGAGCCTGCGCTCTAGAGCCCGCGAGCCACAACTACTGAGCCCACGTGCCACAACTATTGAAGCCCGCACGCCTAGACCCCGTGCTCTGCAACAAGAGAAGCCACCTCAATGAGAAGCCCATGCACCACAATGAAGAGTAGCCCCCGCTCGCCACAACTAGAGAAAGCCCGTGCGCAGCAACGAAGACCCAACACAGCCAAAATTAAATAAGGTAAATAAATTTATAAAAAAAAAAAGAAAGAAAAGAAATGAAACAGGTCTGTTGAGGAAGAAGGCGTTTTGCCAGCAGACTGCTTTCAGACTTGGGCTACATTATCTTCTCTTCCCTGGGTCTCTAGCCTACTGGTCTACCCTGCAGACTTCAGACGTGCCAGCCTCCATAATCGTGTAAGCCAACCTGTTAAAATAAAGCTCTTAATAAATCTCCAGTTAGACACATACACACACACACATTCAAGTCTTTTACCCAAAATTTTATCCAATAAGATGGCCAAATTCTATTTTACATTATGTAATCAGTTTTTGAAATCCTTCTGGAATCTTCTGAGTTCTGTATGGCTTTCTGAGCTGTCTTGACTTACAGGATGCATGCAGAAGCCCACTGTTACACTCAGCCTTGGCCAGAGATCTCAAGAAGCTGAAGAGGCCCCCTCCCTTCTCTTTTTTCCACTTCACTCGGGAAGGATGAATTCACATAGAACCACGCATTCTCCCCCACAGCCTGGAGGTTGGGTTTTAGCATCAGACAGGGCGGTGAGTTTATCTGAAAAGCCATCCAGGAGGCCAATGCTGCTACTCTCACTGTCTGTGTGAAATTTTTGCACAGCAACAGCAGCCTTCACGTGAGCCTGTGTGTGAGGGAGAGGAGCAGCAGGCTGGATCCCAAGCTCTCCAGAAGCTTCAGGGACATGAATCAGAATTCAGTTCTCAGTGCTGAATCGAAGACCCTCCGTGAGGACCATGGAGCCAGACTAGGGGATGAATGAGAGTCTGTGAGCAGGCCCCCTTGGATGACATCCCTGTTACCCAGATGGCATTAAACAGTTACACTCAGTTTCAAGCGAACGCGGAATCACGTGTGTCCTGGGTGTGTTAAAAATCCACCAGTGAGGTTAGCCCAAACACTTACATTCTGCTTTCCTATGCACGGGTATCAAAGTTAGTGCAGGCCCCTTGACACCATAATCCATTATCAAAAACTGAAAGCAGCTGGTTGGATTTCTAAACTTTCTACACAGAGAAACGCATCTGGTCCCAGTTTGCTGCAAAGAAGTCAGTTTTGTTCTTTCTCACAGCTCGGCTACAGAAAGCACTGGGGCATCCTGGTTCCCCCAAATAAAGGAACGTCGTGCTTGTCTTAAGGCTTCATTCATGCTGGGAAATTTGCTGCCCATCCCCACTGCCAATGCCCTTCTACCTCCAGCCTGGGGGCATCAGCCAAGCAGGGACTCTGAAACCCCACCAGTTCAGAACAAGGAGGCTGGGGATTAGCAAAGCAGCTCCAGCCCCTCAGAGAAATCTCTGCACAGATCATGTGCACAGAAGGGAAAAAAAAATCATTTGTAATGGATTGTCTCAGAACCGTTTTCTCAGGATCGTGCAAAGCTGAAGTATCGACTAACTTTTCCGTTAATTTCAAAGGCAGGGCTCGGCCATAATTTATCCCTTTGATTCCACTGACCATCAGCAGTTGTGGCCATTTTCTGCCCGGCTATGGAGAACAGTTAAATGATGATGTCCTTAGCCCCCTTTGACTTCTCTTCCAGCCTGTTTCAGCAGTCTCACCCAGGCACTTCCTGTCTCCCCAGCTCCACTGTCTGGCACTTATTTCAGACAAGTCAATATGTTTAAATTATATCTGAACTCAAGGTAATTAATCATAAAGCTTTATGCTTTGTAATGCGTTTTTGTTTTTTTTTTTTTAACTTCTGGTTGGCATTCCACTGAATCACAATTAAAAAGAAAAAGCTATCTGAGATGTATTGTGAATATCACATAGATGCTCAGGCTGGGAATCCTTTCCAACACAAGGAGCACACTGAAAACCTCCACTCTTTTAGGGATCTAAATAAGAGGGTCAAGATGGCATTTCAAGAAATGTTAAGCAGATCAAAAGAAAGACCCATATGAGCTGGCTGGATCCCAGTGTACAGAAACAATCTAATTTGAAAACATGAAAGTCAGGTGATGAGTTGTCTCTTTAATGCATTTTGCAAACATAGCAAAGGCTTTGAAGCTCACCGCATAATTATGCCATGGGACTGTACTGGATACACGTTACTGAAGATTGATAGGTGCTTGCTTCAAACGAATTGCGGTCTCCTCCGGTTTTAATGGCAGCCCTGTAGCACATGACCTTAGTATTCAGTTTCATCATTTGTATCTAGTCCAAGGCTGGAATGCATAGCACGTAATGGTTCCTGACTCCCTCGAGGGGGGACTGGCATTAAGGCTCCCAGCCTTCCGTGAAGACTGCCCCATCTAGGAAGTGGACGATGATTACCATTCAAGACACTTCAAAGAGGACGAGGAAAAGCTAAACCTACGGTTCAGATAAACTGAGCTGGAGCTCATGTAGAGATGTAACCTTCCAAAAAGATAACTAATTTAGACACATTTCAGAATTTGTAAAAATTATATACACCGTTGTTATCAGTCAGGATTCAGTGTAGGAAACAGAAACTTTAGGTATTTTAAGCAGGAAGAGACTTATTTAACACAGAGAATCAGGTGCTTTCAAAATCACTGGATGGGCTGAAGGAGCAGGTTCTAGGCTGGGTCTTATGGTATGACTTCCAGAACCATCTAATGATGGCTAGATGTGGCTATTATAGATCAGTAACCCACCTCTTTCAAAAGCATCTCAGAGTAGGATTTGTCTTACTAGCCTAAGTACCATCTTCATGTCATGTAGGCCTCAATATAACTACAAAAACAAAGATAAAAACAAAAACCAACCAAATAAAAACATTTCAGCAAAATTCTCCAAGGCCAATTTTTCTCTGTGATTCTTGCTTTCCTGAGGCTGGCATTCTAACACACATACACAACTGTTTATCTAATGTCAAAGATAGACAGCATAAGGAGGCTAACAGTATGTATTTATTTGGGTGGATCCCAAAGGAAGCTCTACATTTTAAAGTTTAAAATAGGTCTACATTTTAATCATAGCACTAGAGCGAGAATTAGCAAACATTGGTTATTCTCAAGCCAATAAATTAACTGCATCCATGATCATCTTTTGAGACATGAAGGAATATTAAGTGTATTCTAGGATAGGCATGGACAAACTATCACCATGCTTATTTTTGTCAAACACAGCTATGTCTGTTTATTTGTTATTAAAGCCTGCTTTTCCACACCAATGGCTGAACTGACTAGTTGCAACAGGGGTCGTATAGCCTCACAAAACCTAAAATATTTACTATCAGCTCCTTTTAGGGAAAAGCTCCGTAACTTCTGGTTTAGGGTAGCAAGGACCATATAAAAGATTCATAGATGCTAGTTTTCAATATCAGTACAGATTGCTACAAATTGGTTGCTCCCATACCATTCAAACATTGAGTCACAATGCAGAATCATTTCCACATGAAAAAAGCTATCTGGTATTTTCCTGTTTGGCAATACAGACTTGCTTTTCTATTATCTTTTGGACTGAGCAGGATGCTTTAAAAAATGCTGGCCAGCAAAGAAAGGCAGACCCAAAGGAGCAAGAAGCTTTCTAAATTCAGTAGAATGTTCTGCAATAATAGAAAGGTTTTATATCTATGCTGTCTAATACACTTGAATTAAAATTTTAATTTTATTAAATTTTAATTTAAAGTCACATTATTTCTAGTAGTTACCATGTTGGGCAGTGCAGTTGTAAATCATAACCTATGTTCTCCTGGTTGTTTTATCATCACTAATACCTTGTTTAAAGATAAACGATTTTAATGTAGATGATAGGGATGTGGACAGACTCACAAATCAATAAAGATTTGAAAAATATTTTATAAAAAGGCATCTGAGTAAGTCTTGTATAAATAATCGACACATGGAAAATGCCCTCTTATTAGCAGCACATAAAATCCAAATTGTGAAGGCAGTAAAAGCTGGTAGAGGGAACGGGTGCCCTTAGGCCTCAACGTTGAAAATATTTTCATCCTTCTGAAGACTCTGGTTTCTAGGGCTGTGGATCTCCTTTCCATGGACTGGAGTTCAAGCCTTTAACTTAGTTCATAAAGAAATCTTTTCAATCACTCATCTATTCAAAATACTCATATTTACTACCCATATTTTCCTTTCTGGCTCACATCATATGTATTAGTTAGGTTTCAGTTTTCCTGTTAATTTAAATGCTGTTTTTCTCATTTGCACAGTCGATAATTTGGGGAAAGTTACTTCAAATCTGTTTTTCACCATTGACCATTATTCCAATAGAAAAATCATTTCTGGGTTGGAACAGACAATTCATTTCATTTTTCACTACTGTATCTTTCTGGATGTGAAAGAAACAGATTGGAAAGTCCCAACAAACCCACTCATGACCAACTCAAAGGAATATGAGGAGCGACAACTCAGCTGCCAACTTCCCTTGTCCCAGACTCACACGTCTGTCAGACATACCGGATACAGCTGGACATCTTGGCTTTGCAGCTGCCACATGGACCCCGCGTGGCTAGGAATGTCAGCTTAAATCTGAGATTGAGTCAAGGAAAGGAGAAATGGCAGGAGTCTGTGTGGTACCTGAGACACCTCCTATGATCACCTCTACCTTGTATGTTTGTCAAATCCCAAAGGATATAATATGCTCCAGAGCCATCACTATGTCACAAAATGCTAAGCTGCCATGTTTGGGAAGTAAACAACAAAAAGTTTCCCCTGTGGCACTGAAAAAGTTCTGTGGCTCTAGCCAATTTTAAGGCCATTTGTTCCCACTGAAACTTAAAATCTAAAAAAGGAAAACATGACTTTGGGTCTGTTTGATTATGTCTGATACCCTTTCTTTTTCAATGAAGGAATACTGACAAGGTGAACCAGATTGAACATGGCAGTGCTAAATTACACAGTTTCTCAAACTTTAGTTAACAGTTATTACAGCACTCTCCTTCCAGGATAAAGACTTCTCAAGGAAATCTCCTGTTTAAGCCTAAGAACAATGGAGAAATCTAGAAAGCTCTAGAATGGAACTACAGAAGGGTGCTCCCCAGCAACACTGCCCACCAATGTGAGAACATGAGAGGTCTCTTCTTCCACCACCTCAGTTAGAAATCTAAATGGCACCTACCAAGCTCATCACTGATAATCTTATTTAGAGAGTAAGCCATGACTTGAATGCACTCAAAGGGATGGTTTCACTACACAGCAGCCTAGAACTCTTGTCTTAGGTGTAATAGTAGCTGTGGGAAGTCAAAACCACCAGCCCATTCAGGTTCCAATAACAAACAAAATGTATGTGTGATGGAGGTGATTTTGGACTGTGACTACTTCTACATTCGCCGCAGCAGCACAAGTTTCCAGAACTATTGTTGGCTGGAATTTTGGTCTAAACCGATCAGTCATGGTCCTGAAAGTCGCTGTAATCAGAGTAACAAACACTCCTGCGTTTCTGCCAGTTGCGCTACTGTGTATCCAAACCATGAATAAGATGGGCTTAGTTGCAATCGGAATAGTCTATATTGCCACATGCAAAAGGCCTCGTAGATTTTGTCAAGGCAGAGATGCCTGCTAAATTCCAGTGCTACTGTATCTGACCCTGTTTCCTCTGGACTCTCACCCAAGGAAAGCCCCTCCGTGTGGTTAACTGTGGTATGAAAAAGATCCCCTGAAGTCAGAGGACCCACAACCCACAAGTCTATTCACCTGTCTGTGCCTCAGTTTCCTTATTCATAAAAAACTCCCTTACAAGTTGTTTTAGGAATCAAAAAAGATAACATAAATGTTCCTGTTGCATGGTGAGCAATTAAAAAGTATCAACTATAAAAATGGCATGATTTTATGATTGAATCCGAAGAGGCTATATGATGTCAATCAAGAATTGACACCAAAACAAATTTTTTAAACGTCTTTGCTATCTGGAGGTAAAACTTCCTACCTTCAAGAATTTCTTAAGCCATATAAGCAATATTCATTCTGGCTTCCCCATCTTAAAGTGTGTGTATAAAGTCAGCCTTAATACTTTAGGGATGAGACCTGTCCCTATAGCTCACTAGAAACTTATTCCCTGCTGTTATTGCAGTAACCATTTGTCCCAAAGGGGCTATGATATACAGGAAGTCACTATGTAGCTAAATCAGCCTGCAGCTAACATAAACAAAATCCTCAGAAGAACACTCAAATTCCAATCCATTATATTGTTACTTCTCCAACCAGCATCATACCCACTTGCCCTGTGTTAGAGGCTGAATTTCATTCCCCGCGCCATTCACATGTTGAAATTCTAACTCCCAGTACCTCAGAATGTTACCTTATTTGGAGATCGGGTCTTTACAGAGGTTATCAAGTTAAAATGAGATCACTTGGGTGGGCCCTAATTCAATGACTCCTTATTAGAAGGGGAAATTTGGAGACAGATACACAGGGAGAACGCCATGTGAAGATGAAGGCAGAATTGGGGTGATGCTTCTTCAAGCCAAGGAATGTCAAGGATTGCCAGAAAACTAGGGGAGATGCATGCAACTTCCTCACAGCCTAAAAGAAACCAACCCTGTTGACAACTTGATTTTAGACTTCTAGCCTCCAAAACTTTGTTACGACTGCCCTAGCGAACTAAAACATTCTGGAAGGGGTATCCTCTAACAGAGAGATGGAAAAGGAATGAGGAGAAAGAGCTAACATTTCTTGAGGATATACTTTATTTCAGGAATTTTACATTATTATGTTATGTCATTTAATCTTCATCATAACCCTACAGAGTAGCTATCACCTCCCCATTTTACAGATTGAGCAACTGAAGCTCAGAGAATTTCAGTAACTTACATGATATCCTGCAGGTAGCAAATAGCAAACCTAAGCTATGGAGCCATGGCTGACTCTGAAGGCCCATGCTGTCCCCACTTCCTAACTTTGCCATCTGACCCTTGAAAAGGAGTCTCACATCATCTCTAGACATTTCAGAATTCTTGCTCTCTTGTATCTTCCTGGTAGAAATTAAATTTCCTGATCAAACTGCTCCTTACATTTACACCACCTGGAAGCTAAACCAACTACAAAAGAGAAGATGATGGTTTCAGTTTGACATTATTTACTGGTTGCATGACCATTTCCCAGTCAGATCAACTGTAATCAGTTTTCTTTCTCAAAGAAACCAACACTGAGCACTTTCTAATTGTTCTCAGAGTTTGAGACGTAGACAATAAAGTTGTCACTATGATGGCAAAATGGCTAGACCATGAGAAGAGAGTTGAAATCCAGTTTCTGACTGGCTAGAATAGCACAATGCAATCTGAAGATCTTTTATGTTAAACCCAGTGTCAGAATTCACCCAGTCTCCACTTGGAATTTCAAGTTCGTTTTGTACTTGGAATCCAGAGAAACATGTGTGCTGTGTTCTTGCTCTCACTCTTATGTGTTAATTTTGGGGGAGTTGGATGTAGTGGACGCGAAGAATATATTATTGGCTTTGTTTCTCATAAACACAATAAGAGTTTCTACAGAGACCTGTTGGAAGCCAACCCAGAGAGAACATAAGACTCCTTTCTACTATATACCAAAGTTTGTGCAACTTTGGCTGCATGGCCCAACATCAGGAAGAAAGACATGGAAGAATAAGAAAGCTACAAAGACACCTGTCTTAAGTGGTGGTGCTCCAGTGGGGAGCTGCATGGAAAACGAGGTGGGATGGTAAAGTGGTCCAGAACATGGACTTTTGGTGTCAAAACTGGGTTCAGTTCCCACACCTTCTTTATTTTCTGCAGGGGAAATATGTAACCTCACCAAGATTTAATTGACTTATCTTTTTCAAAAAAAAAGTGCATAGGAGGGAAAGGTTCTCAATTCAAGCTCCACAGGATGGGCAAAAATATTAATTTAAATGATATTTTAATATTGGGTTGGCCAAAAGTTTCATTCGGTTTTTTCTGTAAGGTGGCTCTAGTAGCACTTGTTTTTAACTTCATTCGAAACAATTGTTAGATCATATGTGACACTCTCATATGAGCGTGCATTTAAAAGAAGACGTCAAATTGGTGAATTTTTGTGTAGCCATTTTAATACTGAAGACAGAAGAGAAAAGAAACATTTTTGGCCTATTATGCTTTATTTATTTATTTATTTATTTTAATTTATTTATTATTTATTTATGTCTGTGTTGGTCTTCATTTCTGTGCGAGGGCTTTCTCTAGTTGTGGCAAGCAGGGGCCACTCTTCATCGCGGTGCGCGGGCCTCTTCACTATCGCGGCCTCTCTTGTTGTGGAGCACAGGCTCCAGACGCGCAGGCTCAGCGATTGTGGCTCACGGGCCCAGTTGCTCTGCGGTATGTGGGATCTTCCCAGACCAGGGCTCGAACCCGTGTCCCCTGCATTGGCAGGCAGATTCTCAACCACTGCGCCACCAGGGAAGCCCTATTATGCTTTATTATTTCAAGAAAGGTAAAAATGTAACTGAAACACACAAAAAAAGATTTGTGCAGTGTATGGAGAAGGTGCTGTGACTGATGGAACGTGGCAAAAGTGGTTTGCAAAGTTTTGTGCTGGAGATTTCTCGCTGGATGATGCTCCACGGTCAGGTAGACCAGTTGAAGTTGATAGCGATCAAATCGAGACATTAATTGAGAACAATCAACGTTACACCACGCGGGAGACAGCCGACATACTCAGAATATCCAAATCAAGCATTGAAAATCATCTGCACCAGCTTGATTATGTCCATCGCTTTGATGTTCGGGCTCCACATAAGTTAAGTGAAAAAAACCTTGATCGTATTTCCACATGCGATTCTCTACTGAAACGTAATGAAAATGTTCCATTTTTAAAACAAAGTGTGACAGGCGATGAAAAGTGGATACTGTACAAATAATGTGGAACGGAAGAGATCGTGGGGCAAGAGAAATGAACCACCACCAACCACACCAAAGGCCAGTCTCCATCCAAAGAAGGTGATGCTGTGTATATGGTGGGATTGAAAGGGAGTCCTCTATTAAGAGCTCTTTCTGGAAAACCAAACGATTAATTCTAACAAGTACTGCTCCCAGTTAGACCAACTGAAAGCAGCACTCGAAAAGCACATGAAAAATGTCCAGAATTAGTCAACAGAAAATGCATAAGCTTCCATCAGGATAACGCAAGACCACATGTTTCTTTGATGATCAGGCAAAAACTGTTACAGCTTGGCTGGGAAGTTCTGATTCATCCACCGTATTCAGCAGACATTGCACCTTAGGATTTCCATGTATTCAGGTCTTTACAAAATTCTCTTAATGGAAAAAATTTCAATTCCTTAGAAGACTGTAAAAGGCACCTGGAACAGTTCTTTGCTCAAAAAGATAAAAAGTTTTGGGAAGACGGAATTATGAAGTTGCCTGAAAAATGGCAGAGGGTATTCACAAAAGGGTGAATACATTGTTCAGTTGGTGAGAATGAAAATGTGCCTTTTATTTGTACTTAAAAACCGAAGGCACTTTTTGGCCAACCCAATATGTAAAGGGCATGGCATGCAGTAGATGCTCAAAACTGGCAGGTCCTATGATGATGAGGTCAGAGTGTGTTCCTTGGCCTCCTCTCAGGACTGAGTCAATGTGGCCACGTTCCCTCTCTGCACCACGTGTCCTCACAACTTGCTTAAACCATGCTAGCTGCTGCAGGCTGCCCTTGGAGGAAGCCCTGGGCGAATTTTTGCCTTTGTCATCTCCGTTCTGTGAATGTCTGCAGCAGCGCACAATAAAGCAAGTCAGAGCCCTGCTGGCAAGGACTGCAGCCCACAGAAGGAGGCACGCGCTGGAGCTAGACCCCAGCCTTTCCAGCACTCAGGCAGCCAGTGCCTTTGGCCCTTCGCTCTGGGTGCTGAGTTTCTTTGGGGCTAACAGTCGCAAAGTATGCCAAAGCTTTCAGAAATCTCTCTAACCTCCACATCCTACCCCACCTGCACATACACACGTAAAACTCCAGGGGCTGGAGCACAACCTCCACTCCTGAGAGGGCAAACTGAGAAGTCTCAGAGATGCAGGGAGTTGGCCTGGAGCTACAGAGCAAGCTGTTGGGAGAGTTCTGGAATGGAGCTCACAGCTCAGGATTGGGGAGTCTTGGGAAGAGCCTTCCTTTTAGGGAGTGGCTGAAACCTGCAAACGGATCACTCCCAAGCAGGCCTTTTCAGCCCTGAGTTAACTTCTTTAAGCCTCAGTTACACTTGGTCCCATCAGGGTTTCCTACGACTGTCAGGATCTTTAGGGACTTGGGCCTGGAGACCAACTCCCTGGGCATTGCCTAGGATGAGTATGTGTCACCGCAACACAGACAAAAGGGGAGGTTCACCAGATACAGTGTGAACAGGTGCCATTCAGACAGCCGGGAAAACAAAGGAAATAATCATGACAACCCAACCTGAATGGTATGATTTGATTTCTAGATTGAGATGATTTAGAAAAAATTTATCAACTCTTCAATGTCCAAGCATTCATTTATTTGTTCAACAAATATTTTTATGTACTTAAAATACATCAGGCCTTGTGCTAGACACTGGAGATACAAAGGTGAATGATACAGGTATGTCCCTGACCCCATGCAGACTACAGTCTAGGAGATAAGAGAGGTAAGTGGAATCTTGGTAGAGTAGAAGGTGACAAATAATATTTATTCTGGTTTCCCCTGTAGAGACTTCTCAGTGATGGGCCCAGAGCAAGAACTCAATAAATGATGAATAAATAAATGAATGAAAATAATTAACATCTACTGAGTGTGCATTATGCACCAGGCATGATTTTAAGCATGTAAATGTATTAACTCATTTTATATATGCAATGAATTTAATGAATTGACACACAATTAAATATATAGCAAATGAAAGTAGTAAATGAACAAATGATGTACACTCAGCCTCCAAAGCTTCTATCCTGAATGTGTTTTGAATCTGGAGAAGAAAGGACAAGAATAAACAATAATGGCGGATAAGCTTTGGGATAGGCATCAAGAAATCTATACACACATGGAAAGAAAATGGGTTTTGCAGTAGCCATAGGAATAAGCTGAGTTCACATCCTAACTTCACCTCAAGACTGGGTGATCTTACACAAATAGTTTAACTCTCAAGCCTTGAAATCCGAATTGGTAAACTGGATTTAATACACCCACCTCAGGGGGCTCTTGTGAGGGTTAGTCATATCCATCAGGTTCTATATGAGAAAGTGCCCCTGAACTGGGAGGCACCCTCAAGATACTAGTTGCCATGGATTTAGGACTTAGTAAGAGGCAGCAGAGCACAGTGGGAATTAAAACTTAGAATCAAAGGCCCTACTTCTAAATCTGGGCTCCATTAGCCAATTGAAATACATAGACAGAGGGATTAATTGAGATGATGTGGGTTAAGATGTTTTAGTACAGAGCTACTGTTGTAGAATAGGAGGAGGGAAAATAACAAGCCCTTCCTGGAGAATGAGTTACCAAAGCCTTTCTAAGAGGCTCTGGATAATCTTTCTGAGCTAGTTTAAATGGACCGAATGAACTGGTGAACTCCCAGGACCCTCCTCTCCTGCGAGCCTGTGATAATTCCCATGTGGGTGTCAGAATCATGTGATTGGCTCTGACTATGGGATCAACAAGACCCACCTACACAGGAATTCCTAGGGTCACCTGTGTCTAACGGAGGAGTTGCTGCTAAGCAAGGAAGAGAGTATCAGGGCAAGAGAGAAGGCAAGCAGGAATGGCCCTCCCCCATGCTCAGCCAGGGCGTCTGCAGTCCGGGCAGGTCTGGGGGCAGCCCTCTGAAAGGAACAACTTCTGTTTGTACAGCAATGTCAGACCATTTGGGGCAAATTTCACAAAATGTTCCAGCTTTCAACACAGAGTATCTTCCTTGAATAAATTTGTGCAAGGCATAGGCACAGTGGGTTAAAAGATAATATGGACAGTATTTTATAGACTGTACAATAAATTCTTTCTTGTCCTTGGCCCACTGAACATGAGACACATTGCATGTATGTTAATTATTTCTAATTTTTACAAAAACTGAGTACAGAGTCAATATAGCCTCAAATGCATGAATTAATTAGGTGCCTTTGGCCCTTCACTCTGAATGCATGTGTATGCCAAGGGAACTATGGTACATCTGTGGTTGACTGGTTAAAAATTAATTCATTAAGACCTTGTTCAGAAAGAGTTAGTTGATATCAAGAGCCATCTCTTTAGACTCTCAGTTGCTTTTGCGAATAGTCTTGACACCACAAGAATTTCAAGCTTTCGGTTCAAAACTCTAAACCTGTAAGGTTATAAATTTGGCAAAATCTGTTCTGCCTTTGCTGTTACTGGAATACCTGTTATTTTGAAAACTAAATCCACACAGATCAATTTATGACTCCTTAGGTTAAATGTTAGAGAAGCTATAAAAACTGGAAAATATGTGTAGCAAGTAATTATTTGATTTACAGGGGAAAATTGTAAAGGTGCTCATTTGCCTAGTGTCTCAGAAAGCGTTTTTGTTTGTTTGTTTATGAACCCTGGTCCTACTGTACTGGTCAGGTGAGAAGAATCCTTAAAGCTGTTCATGTGGGATCAATGTAATGAATCACCTAGGCTGACTTTCAGACTGTGATGCTAAAATTAAAACCAAAACTATACGTGTTCCAAGGCACCTCTGTGTGCCACACGGCCCTTCCTCACTTATACTGATACACTGTCTTACAAATTTTATCTAATCAACTGACATTTTTAAGGATCAGAGAATTCAACAAGAATAAAAATGTGGCCACAATTTAGTCTTTCCCCCCCTTCATAAAAACACTGTCTTCTATTTGGTCTCCACTCAGGTCAAGACATTTCACTAATTTGCTAGTCATTAAAAAGATATTTTTATACCCAGCCTGTAATATTATCCTCTTCAGTGATTATGATAGCTCCCAACAGAATTCCAGACTTGAAAATGAAGGCTGGGAAGCTGAACTGCAATTATGATACTTTAAATAATTCCACAAAAGTAGAGCCGCTGTTAAATAATTTATGGTCTTTGATCTTGTCACAGATCTACTGAAATCTTCACATCACTCAGCTAAACATTTTCAAACAGAAAAGGGATGGTTACTTTCCCCTCTACCACCCACTCGCCCTGGCTGAAGATACATCAATAAAGCTTCCAGATGTTTGTCTTGTTGAGAAGTCGGACCCCAGGAGGGGCATAGCTGTCAGCTTTAGGAGACCTGCCAGCATCAAATGCTTTGCCTGGCATTTGACTCCCTGTGCCCGATTTGTACAGCTCTAAAAGTAGACCTGGGAGGAGGTGAGCGAATACATAAATTTCTATTAAATTTATCTGAATCTGTACAAGAATTAGACCTGTGGCTCTCAAACCTCAGCATGTGTCAGAACCACATGCAGGGCTAGTTAAAGCAGACTGTCTGGCTCCAGCCCGAGAGTTCCTGATGCTGGAGATATGGGGTGGGGACCAGGAATTTACCTAACAAGTTCCCAGGTGATACTGATGTCACTGGTTGGGGCACTGCATTTAGAGAACCCATGAGCTAAATCCATAGCTTGTTTCCTTAGACACAGTTAAATCATGACCTGAAGGATGCTGAGTTCTTAGATTCCATCAGAGCTGTCTTGAGAAATAAGTGTGAGGGAGAAAAGGGGCAGGCCTAGGTCCCTCCGAGGCCACACCTAGAGTTCATTTCAAGGGAGCAATCCCCTGCTAGAGGGGCCTCTGTCGTCACAGCGAGCCCTCAACCCATGATGAGGGGAGGAATAGCGTTCTTCACTGAGAAGGGAGGTGGCCTGGGGACTCACAAGTTTTAGCATCTGGGAGCAAAGGCACCAATTGTCAAAGTCACCATATTCATGGGGAAAAATCTCATTTCACTTGAAAAGCAAAGAGAAAGAAATAGAAAAAAACAGCTCATGACAGTATGGCTTTTCCTTCTTCTGGGACCAAGTCTTTTAACCTTAAACAACAACTTTTTTTTTCTTAAACAACTTCTTAACTGCCATATATTTCAGCTATTAAACATTTACAAATGACAGGTTTCCAAATCAGTTTGGGTTGTCTTCATTTGCAAATTTAGGCCAGACCCTGTTTGGTAATTCACCTAACAGCAATGGTTGCGTGAAATCTGTTTACTGGATTTGCTTTCTTTAAATAAAATTCGGGGGAAGAGGACTGGGGGTGGGGCAAAGAGATTGTCAGACATTAGTTACCTTTAGAAACAAAGAGAGCTCAAACCAGATGAAATTTCACAGGCTCTCTGCTGATGTTTACAGGGTCTGCGCTAAGGAATCCTAGAGAAGGGTTAGGTGATGATATGAAGGTTCCCTGATAATCCCCCTCAGTAATTATCCCCATTTTGCCTCGGGGATCTACAGAACTCGGGCTAAAGCAGGTGGGTTGTTTTGCAGTAATTTCCCAGATAACTGCTGCTGAGTGTATCTGAACAGAGTTGTTTTCTTAAAAAAAAAAACAACCTATTAGAACAGAAAATGTTGAAAGAAGAAATATTACAATTGTTCATTTATAGGCAATCTTCAAAGGTAGCCTTGGCCTCGCGGGGAGAAAAAAGGTACCTGAATCATTTGGGGCTTGTTTTTATCATGAAGGAAATGTTGTATTTCAGCATTTCCAAATAAAAACTACAGGGAGACACCTGAAGGCTGTGCAGCTGAGTTGGTAATAGTAATAACATCAAACATTTACACCAAGCACACAGTCTGACCTTCACAACAATCCCACCAGAAAGCTTAGGCCTAGGGAGATTGGGTAACCAGCCCAGGGTCACAAGGTAAGTGGCAGAGATGGCCGTCAGCCTGACCTGTGTCTGTCTGACCCGAAAGCCCCTGCCAGGTCAGAGAGAAATAAAGAATTTGCAAAATAAAACATTTGTTTTCTATAAACAGTGTGTTACTATTTGGAAGGAAGGTGAGAAGATGCAAATACAATATTTGTTTGTCCTAGCATTATGTTCACAGGTGGAAGCTATAAAATAGGAGCTCCAGTCACCGTGGAGAGCAAATATCAGAGGTCAGGTGCAGGGAGCTCCACCTACAGACCTCAGAACCATTTCCTTCTGCTGTCATTTGAGCAGTCATTGTCTATGATTCTTCCTTGTGTCACTCAATCTGCTGAAGGAGCCAGGAGCTCTGCAAACCATCTACTAAACATTTTGCCTTCCTTGTGATCTTACCAAACCTCCTTCCCAGACCTTGATAACCCACGGTCACTCAATTTATTAAAACACTAAATTCTCTTGGCTTGGTAATTCTGATCATTTTACAAAAGGTGAAAAATATATTTACTGTATTACGAATATGCTATAGCCCAAGTTCCCAAGTTTGTCCTTCTAAACCTGCCCCCCAACACCTGTTCCCCGTCTCAGTACCTGGCACCTCTCTGCTTCTCAGGCCATAAACATATGTCATCCTTATTTTTTTCCTTTGTCCCCCTTCTTCTACATCTGACCCACCAGCCACTCCTAAAAACTATCTCCAGGTTGCATCTCAATTCCTTCCACTCGTCTCATCACCATGGCCACCTCCCAAGTCCAGGTTACTGTCACCTCTCACCTGCACAAGTCTAAGCACCTCCTACCTGGTCTTCACACAGCAGCCATCGGCATTATTTTCCACCCACCCTTCAAAAACTATTTTTTAAATTATATAACAGGTACATGGATGCACTATGGGAGGCTGAAAATGACCCCAAAAGATATTCACCTCTTAACCCTGGGCCTGTAAATTGTGACCTTATTTAGAAAAATGGTCCTTGCAGATGTGATTAAGTTAAGGATCTTGAAATGAGGAGATGATCCTGAATGATTTGAGTGGGTCTTAAATACCATCCCAACTGTCCTTGTAAGAGAAAAGCAGAGGGAGATTAGATGCACGCAGAAACGGGAACAGCAGTGTGACTGTGGAGGCAGAGACTGGAGAGGCGCACATAAGCCGAGCAATGCCGGGGGCCACAGGGAGCTGGAAGACACAAGGGACAGAGTCTCCTCAGAGACACAGATCTGCCAACACCTTGCTTTCAGCCCAGTGAAACTGATTTCACGCTTCTGGCCTCCAGAACTGTGAGAGAACAAGTATGTGTTGTTCTAAGCCACCAAGTTTTGGTAATTTGCTACAACAGTCACAGGAAACTGATACCTGTACTATGGATGCAAAACTCAGAAATTATAAAGAACCTACTGTAGAGCACAGGGGACTCTACTCAATACTCTATAATGACCTATATGGGAAAAGAATCTAAAAAAGAGTGGATATATGTAATAAGTATAACTGATTCACTTTGCCGTACAGCAGAAACTAATACATTATAAATCAACTATATTCTGATAAAAATTAATTTTAAAAAACTCAAAAATTATAGATAAGGTTCAAATACCTCTAGTTTTAAAAAACTCAAAAATTATAGATAAGGTTCAAATACCTCTAGACCACCTCCTCTCCTCCCACCTCATTCCATTTCCCTCATCCAGGGTACCCATTGTCATAAGTTTTGGTTTTTATCAGTTCAGTCCTTTTTCTATGCATTCATACACATGGATGTACTAAAGAAAGATGCCATTTATTTTTATGTTTTAGTGAACCCGAAGTGCTCTCCCAAATTTATGGTTAGTTTTATCTCCTTCTGAACTTGACATAAATGGAATAATGTATGTACTTCTGTGACTTCTTTCACTCATCATTGTTTTTGAGATTCATCCATATTGTTACAAGTAGGGATCTATAGTTTGTTTTCTCTACTGTAGCATATTCCATTGCATGAAAACAAAATTTATTTACCCATTTACATCTAGATTCATCTTAGGAAAGAGTAGTTCCATCATAATACTCCCTGCTTAGAGCCCTCCTCTGGCTTTCTACTGTAGTTTTAGTATGTCAGACTTTTCCCAATGCCCCCTTTGCCTCTCCCATCTCATTTTATCCCACTCTCCCTGATTCACAGACTTTCTTTGGGTTCCTTGAACACACCAAACTCACTTCTACCTTAGGACTCTTGCTGTTGCCCGTCCCTGGACCACTGCATCCCCAGATATTTGCATCGCCGGCTCCTTCTTTTTATTCAAATCTCATCAGATCTTATCTGTGCAGCCTTCCCTGGCCACCCAATCTGAATTAGCCCCAGCCCCACTCATTTGCTCCCATTAGCCCTTGTTTTCTTTTCCTTGGTGCATCTCTCCCTATCTGCATTTGCCTTGTGTATCTGCTTCCTGGTCTATTGTCTGTCTCCCTAAACTGCAGCTCTGTGAAGGCATGAACCCTGCCTTACCCATCACTCTATCCCCAGCAGCTAGAATAGTGCCTGGCATGGAGTGAATGTCCAGCCTATATTTGTTGGATGGATGAATGAATGAGTGAGTAAATGAAGCTGTAAAGAAATTAATATCTTGAGAGTAGGTTAGACCCAACCAAAATTCAAGTACTCATTCATTCCTTCCACACATATTACCATGTGCTTATTTTTTAAAAGCCCTGAGTTGGTACAGGTGATGAGAAGACACAGTTTGCTTGCTACGACAATGTCTTTGACGGGCTAGGTCAGTGAGGAGTGTCCCACAGAAAGGGAGGAACTGTAAGGGCTTTTACTGAAATGGGGTTTTAACTTTAAATATATGCTTTTCCCCACTCCTGTATTTTCAAACAGGGTGGAGTGTGTGCTCACGGGGTGACTAAGCCACTAGACTATTATTAGTGAAGCAAGGGGTGCTGGTTACCGCACCAAACCGGCCTCTCCTTAGCCTGGAGGGGAAGATCTACCCAAGCCTGTCTGATGATTTGGGCAGGATTCCAACAGGTGGAGAGGCTGTCCCCCAACTAGGCCTGCCTCCGAGAGAACAAAACATCACAGAGATGCCAAAGACCAGTTTGGGGGCTCGAAAGTAGAACACGATAAAAAATAATGTGCCTCACCATTCACTTTACAAACTTTCTGAGCCTCTTACTACACCCCATGAATTTGATTTCAAAATTCATCTAGTTTCATTGCAGATGTGTGGCGTTCCTAATTTCTTCTAGACAGTCCGTTTTTTTAGACTTTATTTCTTCATTCTCTAGAGGCAGAAAATACAATAACTGAAACCTGTGCAGGAGAAAATTGTGGCAGATGATTTTAGGGGTGTCTTGTGTTCCCTTTCTCGACAGTATTTCCCCCCGTGTTTTAAAAAAGTTCTCAACTATGAGGCTTCTTCTAACATTAACTTCAAAACCCAAATACCCAATTAACATGACAAAGCAAAGCAAAGAGCAATAGGTGGTTATAAACTGTAGTAATTGTGGGGCTCCGGGGGGAGGGTGACTCAGGAAGCATGGACAGCGCGGCCTCTTGTGCCTAAACCGCAGATCACAGCGGGCGGTAGCACCTGCACGCATGCACCTGAGTGGAGTTAGGTGTGTTAAGCTGGGGCGGGCGGGGGGAGCCTTGTGGCGGAGCACTGGCATTACAGATGAAGGAAGCTGGGGTCTAGTTTTTCAGTACAAGTTATAACACGCAGAGCAAAGACGGGGACAGACAGCACGGTCACTTTTACCAAATGAGTCACGCTGTGTCTAAGAGTCACAAATGCAATTGCCCGTGGGCACCATAAAGAAGCTTAATGAGTCACATGGGCTAAGTCAGGACTCTGGTGATTTGGAGAGGTGATGCCCCTCTAAAGCGGGTCAGGGCCTCCATGACCATTCGAGTCCCTGTATTGCTAGACTGTCAGAATTTCCAAGAGAAGTCAGAAATGCAGAAGGTTTCTGAAAAATCTAGTTCTAAATGCTGGCAACACAATTACTGAGACTGGGCGTCTGGAGCCTGTGCTCCGCAACAAGAGAGGCCGCGATAGTGAGAGGCCCGCGCACCGCGATGAAGAGTGGCCCCCACCTGCTGCCATTAGAGAAAGCCCTCGCACAACCATAAATAGCCCAACACAGCCATAAATAAATAAATAAATAAATAAATACAATTTAAAAAAATAAAAATAAAAAAAATTAAAAAAATAAATAAATGCTGGCAATACATTTGAACCCCTTTTTTCATATTCTGAGGATCACGCCAAACATGTCTGTAGGCTGAATTTGGCTTGCGAGCCATCAGTTTGCAACCTCTCACCCGAGAGTGGTGACCTCGGTGGCATCATTAGTTTGATCTCTCACATCCACATGACCCTTTTCTTATAATGAATATTTTGGAACAACTTCCTTCTTCTTCTAAAATAAAATTTATGATAAATAACCTATGTATATACTTAATTCAAAAATTTAAATATCATGTCCTAGCTATCATGTAAAGGAGAAGTAAAAAATGGGTACTTTATTTAAAAATGTATTTCAGTGCATAACTGCTGGGACATAACTGCCTTGGAAGGCATGATGACATCGGCAGATGCTTGCCTCTTTTGAGCAAATTGCTGAGAATGCAACAGCTCCAAATGCAGAGTAATACAGTATGTTGGTTAATCATGTGCAAGTGTTTTATCTCCGTGGATGCCCAGTGGGATATTTATAAGCCACACAGAATGTGGGACAGTTCTCTGCAGCATAAGACTGTCCTTGCATCGCTGCTCCTGCCCACTGATCATTTTGACAACCAAAAATTGCTCCCACAAAACTCCAAATGCCCCTTGGAGGGCAGTGCCACCCCTGCTAAGAAACAAGGACACAGACTGACTGACTACAGGGCTGACCAATAGATTTCAGCTGTCCACTGACTATATGACCTCGGACAGTCTGCTTAGCCTCTTTAAGTTTCCTCAGCTGTAAAATGGGGAAACAGTGGTACCTATTTCATAGGTATTTTTGTGGAAATTAAATACATTAATAACTGTAAAATGCTTAGATAATCCAGCTCCAAGCAGATGTTAACTTCTTGTGTCATTATTGGATTGGTATCAGATGGCAGTTGCCCTGAGTCACCATCCCTCAGTGGGAAGCTATTGCTAATTCCACATGTTTGTTAAGGAAGCACAGGGAAAGAGGCGTGTCCTACAGAGATGTAAAGCTTCACTCGTAACGCTGAACAAAGTTTTCCATCATTCGGCTGACTCTAATTCTACTTAGAAGAAAGCCACAAAGACACCAACTTCTTAATTTTTTTCCTAGCTGCTTCTGCTGCAGCACTTTCTGTTTTACTATGTCAGAAAATATGAAGTAATACTGTTACCAAATCGCATGTGATAAATTGATTTTCCCAATTTGGCTCATGGTTTCTTCAGGGAAGGCCCCAAGTGTTACTCTTTTTCTCTCAGTTCATGTTACCTAACATGGGACAAAGGACAGTGAGGGCTCTCACCTAACACATGGCAGGCACATACTTGTGGAAACTAACTATCTAGCTAGCTAGCTCTCTTAACCAGAGGCTCAGGACTTCTATTTCTTGTCCTTCCCAAGATGCCTGCACATTCTCTGGGGTTTATGCTGCCACTTTTGATCTGAGTACCAGGCTCCTATGAACCAATTATCCTCAATCTCACAGCAGCCCTGCTTCCATAGCTGTCCTCTTTCTCCATGCTTTCTATCAACCCTGGCAGAGAACTCAGCACTGTTCTTGACTGCTACAAAACTAAAACAAAAATGAAAACACTGCCCCAAAGAATATGTACTCATTGAGGATTTTACTGAAGATGTGCAGTGATGCAGGATGCTTACAGCACTGCATTGCAAACAATGTATATTTTAATGTTAGACCCCTATCTCTCTTGGAGGGTTTTGGGCCACTATGTCAATAAATCTCATGTCATTCTGCATGACTCTCCTCTCTTCTCCCAGTCTCCCTGACCTCTAGTTGCTTTAAAAAAAAAAAATCCTTTCATTTTTACAGAAGATTTCACTCTCTACTGTCTCCGCCCCTAGGCTGGACTCTGGCAACACCCAAAGCACCTGCACAGCCTGCAACCTCTGCTCCAGGCCTCACACCTTCCAGCCCCCATTAGGAATGGCCGGGGGGAAACAGTCTCAATAGTCCTGACCCCAGTGATACGAATTATGCTGCCCTTCTCAAAACACAGAAGAGGCTAAAGCCAGCACTGGCTTTAAATAATTTTTCCCCTCCATTTTATAGGACGTTGGTCACTGAGGCATAACAGTTTGACCTCAGAAGATGACCAGACAGAGACTCTAGGTTTTCACTTCATTGCTGGATATTCATTTAGAAGCTACTCTAGGTCCTGATAACACGACAAATCATTACCTAACTGTTAGCTCTAGATAATAATTCCATGCTTGATTTGTGGACAAAATTCGTCAACCCGACCCTCTTGCCACCTGAAGAAGGTGCCCACTAATGCACCAGGCATTGACATTGTGTGCCTCAGGTTCTCATGTGGTAGAGAGAGACCAGGTGAGCTCAGTAACATTAGGATTACAAATCATCATATGCGGAAGTGCAGAAAAAGGCTAAGAGGCACTAAGTATGTTTCAATAAATACCAGCAAAGATTTTAAAAATTACTTCAAGATCATCATAAATTAAAGATGTCGGTATCTCTACATATTATCAACATTCCTGTTACTTCCTGTGAGGAACTTAAATCTACCAAACTAGGTACACAAAACTAGCATAAAATGCAACAAACACAAATATCAACATTTTCAGTTGGTGACATCACCAACTGAAATATATTTTTGCTGAAAGTTTAGACCCAGTGCCATACCTTGGTTCAGTTACTGCTGACCTTATATATTTTTCTCATTTCACTAGACAAATCCAAAACAACAAAATATACTTTGAGCTAAGCCCAAAACAAGCCAGTAGTTCATTTAGTTTAACCCATGGATTTTCATATTAAGAACAAACAAAAACAAGCTACCAAACAAAAAACATCTCTCTGACACTGAAATATTTTTCTTCTCTAGAGTAAAGTTAACATCCGTATTTTTCCCTCACTTGAGTTCTGTGATCCAGTGATTAAAGAGCCAAATAAGAGAATAATTTCCCTGGTCTACAAAAGGTTAATTAATCATAACTCACGTTTTTATTTTTTTCTTTTTCTCTCTACTCCCCAAAAGGGGAAAGAAAGTGACAAGTTTAAAAATAACTCAAATAGGGAGGCTACAGATATACATAATAAAAAATCTGAGGCAGAAACCCAAAATAAATAGACACAATTTAAAGAAGTAGACAGAATTTAGAAAAAAAAAAAAATCTCTTCCAACCCTCTGTTCATTCTTAGTAGCACAAGAGATACTTTATATTTTCTTGGCCGTGTTTAAGCCATTCAAGCACTATTGCTATAACTTTTTTGTCACTTCATAACCTTTATTTCACAGTTTCAACTTTTAAAAGAACTTTATTCATCACCCCAACTCAAAATCTAGTAGGCACATTTTAAGTATGCTGCCACCAACAACAGTGGCAGTCCTGCTATAGTCACCTGATTCGAAAACTGAAACCTTTGGCTTTGCCTGTCATTCAGAAGTAGAGCTCTACTAACACTTTTCTCTTTATAGACTTATTAGGTCTCTTTACCAACTTATTTTCCCACTACTGAGACATCAAAAACAGCTATACTTGTAGCCTCCTAAAAATATATTTCCTCATCCTCTAGCATAAAATCCTTCAGCATGAAAATTCTAAGTAGGAACAGAATTGTCTTCCATGGCTACCAATAGTTATGTTTAAACTGATAATCTCAAAGATTACATTTGAGAGCAACTTTTCAAGAAATGAACATCTAAGTTACAACTAAGTACCTTTTTCACTAATTCTGAGCCTTTCTTTAAATCACCTTATCTGAATTGCTAAGCTTGGTATCAAAATCCCCTCTCAGCAATTTGTTCAAAACTTCTGAGTTTCCTCAGATCCAAATAGCCCTCTGGGCTTTGCTAACATCCATGTATTCTCTTTCTGTATCACTAACAGATATTCTAGTCACCTCATCCAGGCTGTTGGAAAGAATTCAGTGCTCAAAGCCTAGTCTTCCTTTCTTTTCATATGACAGCAGAGAGTACACAAGCCTTCTTTTCTATTTCTCTACAACTATAAGCAGCTAAGTTTCCACTTCATTCATTTTTGTCTCAACTTTCCTAATTCCCAAGCAGCTATTTCCAATAAGAGCATCTGGCAGAACTTGTTAAAACTAATTTCTAGAGGACTTAATTAGTTACATCAAGCTCTCAACTACCTTAACAATATACTCAGATCTTTCAGCCATGTAGACTGTCTCAATGATACTTAAAAAGAGAAAGCCTCAGAAACTGCTTTCTGAAGGCACCTATATCCCTTACACAGAGCAGACATCTCTTACAACTAAGAGTTACGTAATTTTTAAAAAGAGACTTAAATTGGTTTCATAACGGGGAATATTCCACACTGCTTTGGGGACATATTTTACAATCCATTCGAACTCAAAGCAACTATGTACACAGCTCTAGAAAAAAGCGAAAATGGGATGATCTTAAAAGTAATATTAATAAATCGCCACAGAGGTTCTATTCTTCTAATATCTAAACCTCTCCTTTCCCTCTTCTTTTACTTTCTCTCCCCCTCCACCCCCTCTCCCGTCCTCTTCTGCCTCCCTTTTCTCAGTGCCCCGTAAACCTCTCCGTTCTCTGTTTAACCTTGTCTCGATGCCGGGCTTTGCCAGCACTTCCGCTGACTGGGTTCACACCCAGCCTGCCTCCGGTCCCAGTCCCAGGAGAGAAGAGCTCCCACATTCCACAGCCCCTCAAACCTCTGCCCGTTCCCAGCAATTCCAGCCAGCCCCACTGACGGTCCTGCTCCGTGAGAAAAAAGTTCCTTGAAACACAAATGTGTCTTTTTATTGCAGAAGAACCAAGGTTTGATTCACCCACCAAAGCTTAAAATCCTCATATTTTTCTATCTCTCCTTCACTGCCATTTGCACAAATCCAGAAGCCAAGAAGACTACCTCTGATACAAACTCTACCTCTCTGGAATTTTTTTTAAAAATTTACTTATTTATTTATTTTTGGCTGCATTAGGTCTTCGCTGCTGCGTGCGGGCTTCCTCTAGTTACGGCGAGCGGGGGCTACTCTTCGTTGTGGAGCGCGGGTTTCTCAATACAGTGGCTTCTCTTGTTGCAGAGCATGGGCTCTAGGCACACAGGCTTCAGTAGTTGTGACACGTGGGCTCAGTAGTTGTGGCTCATGGGCTCTAGAGCACAGGCTCAGTAGTTGTGGTGCACGGGCTTAGTTGCTTCGTGGCATGTGGGATCTTCCCAGACCAGGGCTTGAACCCGTGTCCCCTGCACTGGCAGGCGGATTCTTAACCGCTGCGCCACCAGGGAAGTCCCTACCTCTCTGGAATTTTTTGCTGGTAAAGTTAGGGGATGGAACTAGTTGAATTGTAAGGCACTTTCCAGCTAAAAATGAAGATGCCATCTTTGACAAAATAAATTCAAATAACTTCTGCTTAAGAATAATAATATTTAATAAACATTGTTTATGGGTTGCCTCTTATGTACCAGACACTAATACATTATATGATCACAATAATAGTTAACATCAATTTGTGCCAGCTAAGTGCAAAGCACTTGCACTATCTCATGTGCCCCCTTGACAACATTATGACACATACACTATAAGTATCCTCTTTCTGCAAATGAGGAAAACAAGGCTCAGAGAGAATGAAAAACTTATTCAAGGTCACACTATTGATAAGTGGTCGATACAGTCAGTCTGATTCCAGTAGACAAAATGTTAATCACTACACTCACAACAACTCTACAAAGGTGGTATTATTATCACCACCTTGCAGTGAATAAACATTCATATGTTGAATCACTTTCCAGACAATACCATCAAGTCGTTAAACAGAAACATGCATCAGTTCTCACTGTGATTGGTCCTTAAAACTGAGAGCACCATGATTGTGTATAAATTGATATCCATATAGAAATGCTAGGAAAAGAGAAATAGAACTGCCTTATGCAAACATTGTATCAACAGAATGTTTTACAAAGATTAAGACTTTAAAACAGAAATGTTATAAAAACATGTTAATGTTATAATGTTATGTAAAAATGGTCATTAGGATATTATCATATTTTTTATATCTAGAAATTTTTACTAATCTGCTTGCTCTTTACTCATATTTTACTCCACCTTACAAAACATATTATTCTATATTCTGTGGCTGATCTTTCCAAAACCTGAGGTTTTTTAAGGTCTTATTTTATTATCTGTTGCTTCTGCTGGCTCTTGCAAATGGTGTCTAATTTCTTTGCATGTATAAGGATTTTTGACTATAAAGAGCTAATTATTCTTAGAATTTTCCTTGAAAAAAAATCTTTGAGGCCTAGGATCAATGTGGATTCCTCAAAAAGATATTTGTGTTTGCTTCTGTCAGTGAATGGAGACATTACCAATACTGGAAAATGTTAAAGAAGTGTATCAGCTTGAGGTATTTTAGGCCACCTAGGTGATGGCTTATGGTTATAAATTTTTAAGGAATATTTTTTTCTCCCAATTAGCTCATTGCCAAGGTTGAGACAATTTTCCTTGAGGTCCCTGAGTGAAGAAAGGACCTCTTAGTTTTATTTTTAATTCACCCTTGCACTGTGGGTGTAGCCCCATGGAGTCCCAGCTTTCTTGAGGGTCTTCTATTAGATTCTTTACCTTGGGTGGGCCCTGAGCTTTGTCTTTCAAACCTCAAACCCCAGGAAACCTTAGAAATGATGCTCAGTTTGACCCAGAAAATGTCCTCAGGGCAGTAACTGGGCACCAATATTCATCAGTTCTATGCCCAGGTATTCCTTACTTTCTTGCAAACAAGTAGACAAATTATAAAAAGCTATCTTAAAATTTTATTCAGCATATTTAGTTGTTTTCAGCGGAGGGTGGGTTCAGGCACTTGCCCACCATTTTTTTCATCTGGGCAAGTTACTTTATGTCATCGAAACACAATTTCCATATGTATAAGATGGTTCGATATCAATAATACTAATTCCATAGCTTGTTATTAAGATTGGATGACATTAAGTGAAAAGCACTTTGAAAACTGTCAGGTCCTACATAAAGAGTAGCCATAATTGATATCCCTTCCTTTACTCATTCACAAATATTTATTAAATGCCTACTGTGTTTCAGATAGGTACAAAGGGCATAGCAGTGATAGAGAAAAAGAGAGAGGAGAAGATGGTGTAAAGAAGAAGGCAGCGAGAAAGCTGCAGTATGACTCAGTAAGCTAAAGTTTCTGAGGCCCTACATGGGAGAAGCCAGAACTACACATTCTGATTCAACCTCATCTGTCTCCCTTGGCCAAAGAGGACTTGGGTAGACAGCTTGATAGCATCTTCAAGGCACAGGATGTTTTGCGAATAACAAGCAAGAATAAAACCAGAGAGAAAGGAACCTCTGATAGGGCTGATGGGGTCTTGGGTAGGCAGAGTGGGAGATTAGTGCTTTTCATCATAATTTTTTTGAACTATCTGATCCCTTACCTTGTATATATATAATTGCTTTGATTAAAAAGAAAAATAATTTTTAAATTCCTGCAATCATACCCCCAGTATGTATGAACTCTAATGAGCAACATGCACACATATAGGCAGGAAAGGCCTCAAGTGTATATCGGTCAATGTCTCCTTGAGATTCCCTAGCACTGAAGGCCTTCTATAGGTATTTGTGAATGAGTGAGTGGGTGACTGACCAGATGAATAAATGAAATGAATCCATCCTGAGAAAGGCAATAGGTGAATTGAGCTTGGGCTGAATTTCAGCTCCCACTTGCCCTCTTGGCTGGGCCCCATTATGCAGTGAAACACCTGCTCAACTGCACAAAGCAGCTCTGAGTTAAGAGCACAGGTTGGAACGAGATGCAAGGGTTGGAATCTTATCTCCTCTTCCTACTAACACTATGACTTTAGATATGGAACTAAGCCTCCACTTTCCTTGGGATTAATGTGCAGATAAAAGTACCTGCCAAGGAGGCTTGTTGGGAAGATCTAATGAGTGAGTGCATGCAAAACAGCACTGAGAATATTGTTTTTCGATCATAATTGGTCAATCAGTGTATGCTATATTCCTGCATCACTCACTTTGGGCACATCTGCAAAAGGCATTTCAGTTTGCATGATGACTCGGCTGTAGTATATACGGGGTTTTTTTCTTCCAGTGGACAGAGCACTGAACGCAGAGACTGAAAACCTCTTTCCCAGTGACACCTCTGCCATCCACCACACATCAGCTCAAAGTTGAGCAACTTGCAGCAGCTCACTTCACCTTCTCAACTATCAAGCTGCTCTGGATTTTAAACTGAAATAATAATGTCTCATAGCCTTGCTCTGAAGTTTAAATGAGAAAGTGTTTTCTTTTCATTGTAAAGCACTCTACGATCAGAGGTCCTGAAAGTAACCGAAGAGCATAAAGCATAAATCCATTCCCACTTTTCTCCTGTACCCATAAACATGGGAGGCACTCAATAGATACTTCTGAATAAATAAATACATTTGTCAATAAATAAGAGTTTAACAGTGTTTTTCAAAAGGATTTAGGAATCATCTGCATCAATATTACCTGGAGAAGTTGTTCCAACATATCCTGGAGAGTCAGCTACATAAGTTGTTCTCAACTTTCACTGTGCTTTGAACTGACCTGAGGAGCCTTCAAAAATACTGATGCCTGGGTCCCACTCCCAGAGATCTGGATGGAATTGGTCTGGGGTGTGGTCTGGGCACCTGGATTTTTTAAAAATTTTTTTAAAATTTATTTTTTATTTTTGGCTGCATTGGGTCTTCTTTGCTGCGCACGGGCTTTCTCTAGTTGTGGTGAGCGGGGGCTACTCTTCGTTGCAGTGCACGGGCTTCTCATTGCAGTGGCTTCTCTTGTTGTGGAGCACAGGCTCTAGGCTCACAGGCTTCAGTAGTTGTGGCACGTGAGCTCAGTAGTTGTGGCGCACGGGCTTAGTTGCTCTGCGGCATGTGCGATCTTCCTGGACCAGGGCTCGAATCTGTGTCCCCTGCATTGGCAGGTGGATTCTTAACCACTGCGCCACCAGGGAAGCCCCCCTGGGCACCTGGATTTTTAAAGCTCCTTTGGCTGATCCTAATGCAAGGCTCTAATTTAATGAGCCTGAGTAGTAAGGCAGACATTGATACTTGGCAACCTCAATGTCATTTCTAATCCCCTTCTCCCTTGCCACTCATCTCCATGAAGGCTGGAAGGAGAAATGACTCATTTTCTCAACTTTCATTAAAGTTAACGGGTGACCATGTGCCCAGGTGTGGGCCAAGGGTCAGAGGTCTGCTGGGTCAGACAACGAGGCTTCTTTCATGCTTTTATTGTTCTGATAAAAAGAGATGGCTGTGCCTCCTGCACCTCTTCTGGTTTTACCCTCTTCCTGCCTTGAACACCCATGTGGCTGGAGACCTGCCACGAACCTAAGAGAAAGGCCAACCAAGAGGACCCCAGAGGTGTCAGTCTTGACATTGTTGAGCCTCTGAATCAACTTTAGCAATCGTCTACCTGTGACCTTCTTACTATGAGAGAAAAACAAACTCCTAGTTTATTTAAGCCACCAAAACCCAGCTTTCTGTAGCATGCAGATAAACACAATCCTAACTGACAGAAAGAGATCCTGTCTATTTTCTTTTGCCCTGATCTTCAGAGGAGACGCTGATATGCTAAATACTTTTATGTAAACACGACTACAAGTTTATTTACAGAGTGATGAGTTTGCCTGGGAAAGAATTTGAAGAGTGGCTTACTTGAAGGTGCGGCCTCCTCTAATTAAAACCTCTCATAGACCATCCTACCTGTTGAGACACCCATGATGTAAGCGGGAGAAGAGGCTTTCACTGAATGATTTCCTGGAAACTTTTCTTCCTTAATTGTTCCTTTACAGAATGACACAACATTTAGATGAAGGGCAGGCATTAGAGAAAAAGTATGCCCTCCACTGCTAACACTCCCAGCCCTCCCAACCTTGGGTGACAGCTCTGGGAGGGAATAACTAGGTTTATCCCTGGCTGATTCCGGCAGCTCTTTAGGACTGCCTGGCAAAGAACTGGCTGGTGCAGTGGCTTCTGTCCTCAGCAGTCTCATCTTCCCACTAAGTCTCCACGTGCTACCAGCACAGGTATGTCAGTCCTCTGAGCAGCTGACATAGGCTGTGAGGTGTCTCTCCTCTCTAGCGGGGTACCCTTACGACAGGAAAAGCCCCCATCCTCATACTCTTAGTCAAAGACTCCCCGCTCCCAAAATATCTATAAAAAGGGATAGAAGAAGGAGAGCAGGATTCCTCTCCTGGAGCGTGACTCACACACTGTCCCACTGTGCCCAGTGCCCCACAGGCCTCTCCGTGAGATGACAAAGGAAAGCAAATGTGTTTATTTTATCCCACGGATGACCCTCTGCCTGTAAGTCCCAGCATGTGTCACAGGATACGCATAGCTCTTTCCTGGGTTCTTCACACTGAAACCAAAGGTTCCCTGCACTGATTCAGGCTTCTTTCTCCCCCCCTCCGCTTCTTCTCTTGGGATCTCTATCAGGCTAGATAGTCACTCAACCTCCATTGCAAAATAACATATTATCTTGGGTTTCCCCTGCTCAAAAAAGTTTAAAGGCACCCTCATGCTTATTAGATACGAAATGTATCCGCTGGCACGGAAGGCGCGCCATACTGTGAACTCTAACAATCTTCCCATCATTATGCCCCGCTCCACCATGCTCAAGTGAAGCACTGGTACCACACTGCTCTACTTCCTGCTCTGCAAACACAATTTGAAAATCCCAACAAGATTCCTGAAGTCAAGATAAAGTATAGTATTTGACAGAATTGTTTAACTACTGGAATTACCTGGGAAGTTGATTAAAATACAGTCTCCCAGGACCCACTCCAAGAAAACTTGATCCTTTAGCTCTGGGTTTGGAGATTTGCCTTTTCACAAGTATAAAATGTGATTTTAATGGCTTGAGAAATTCGGGAAATATGATGACTAGTAAAGAGAAAGAAACACTCTTATGCCTATCTTGTTCTGTGCAAAACTTATCTGTCCTTCAAAGCCTAACTCAGACTTCTCATCTCTGAGGTCCTCAGACCACTCCAGCTGTGGTGCTCTCACCCTGCCCTCCGTTCACCCTCATTTGGCACTAGGCAGTCTTTCCTATGACCCATGTTGCAATTTAAGCTTTCATGTGACTATGTGCCTTATCTCATTAACCCGAGGGTCCTTAAACAAAGGTGTGCATCAGAATTACCTCGGTAGGTGCTTTCAAAATGCAGATGTCAGGGCAGCTTTTACTCCTGTTGACTTTATCCGGAAGACAAAGGGTGATGCACAGGCAACTGTATTTTGAAAGAACTTTCCAGATGATTCCAGTGAGTGCCCACCCCTCTTTTACTCCAGCTTACACCACACTTTAGGAATCCTTGCACCGATCATACTATGAGGCCTTTGAGGACAAGGACAGTGTCTGACACTGCTTTCTAGTCTTCACACGGTTTACCTCATCACTTTGAGTTTGGTGAAATGAGTGTGCAATCAAGATGCATGGACTGTTTGAATGACTGATTGATGATCAATTGAGAGGGTAAAAAACAGCCCCTGCGTGGCCCATAATTAATTCTCATTCAGCTTCTACTCCAAGTCCATGCACTCACACTGTACCTACTTGCTACAAATTCTGAAATGTCTGATGAATACACTTGTTCCACACGAGGGAAAAAAAAAGCGAGGGGTTCCATACACATTAGAAAGGTGGATGACGTCTCACTTTTCCCAGAGCACCAATCAAGGGCTCCCCTATCCATCCCAAATGTCATATACATGGAAAACGTGAAGCCACGTCCAGAGGCATTGTCAATGCGAACCTCCAACCGCCAGGGAGCCTCAGAGGCTACTCTGACGTCCTTCAATGTCAGGACCACATTTAATGTAATGATCTTACATTAAAACAGGTGCCATTCAGCAAGTAACAAAACCAGCAAAGAACAGTACATTATTGGGGTCAGTTTAGCAATTAGAATAACACCTGGCAGCTCACATGGTGCACCCTATAATTCTGACATTGTAGGAAAGTCTCTGCATGCTGAAAATCTCTTCTCTCCTGGATTGTCAAGGAATCTGTTGTAGCGGTTACCTGAAATGTAGTGTGTTGTTAACGAACAGCAATCAGACATTGACATCTCTTGGTGATTGATTTGTCATGTTGGTTTCAGTTACCCATCAGGGCTTTGAGGGAAAGGAATGTAAGACAGGTACGTTTTGATTGATGAGGAGATACTGGTAAGGGGAGTAGGGCTAATTATGGCATACCAGTGAAGGTTCTGGCTGGCAAGGATATGAAAAGGCTGAGAACCAGAAACAGCTAGAGGAGGGGAGAAGGTGATGAAAGAAAGTGATTTAAGAGTAGGAGGGACATTCGACTGACTGTGTGTGTCATCTTTCAAAAAGTATCGGGAACATGGATGTGCTGTGTTTGGGATTATGAAAGTAGTGTTCTAGGAAACTGTGTGAATCTAATTCCCAAGATTTAAAGGGCCAGCCAGTGTACGCTTCCAGATAGGAATAAAGTCTGATTCTTGTTCAGAAACAATTGGTTTAACTCACATACACAGATCATCCACCATAGATGGGGGTCACCCAATGGGCCTGCTTGCTTCACTCCAAACTTCTGCATTCACTCCTCTGGACTCCTAGGACACTCTTAGTGTAAATGGACCTTCTCGTAATTAATTAGATAGCCAACAAGGACCTACCATTTAGCACAGGGAAATCTGCTCAATATTCTGTAATAACCTAAATGGGAAAAGAATTAGAAAAAGAAAAGACACTTGTATATGTATAACTGAATCACTTTGCTATACACCTGAAACTAACACAACAATGTTAATCAACTATACTCCAATATAAAATAAAAATTTAAAAAAATAAAATGATATATTAATATTAAAAAAAAAACAAAATTTGTTCCTCACTGGAGCCATATCAACAATTCTACCTCTCATTAGGCTGAACTCACATCACTGGAACTGCTTACCAGGAGCAAATTATTTTTCAGTACTGACCTTCTGAATATAAGAAAACCTGAAAGGGCAATGAAATAAAGGAAGAAGGAAAAAGAGAGGGAGAGAGAAGCAGCAAAGACAGAAGAAGGAAGGGAAAGAGGGAGAGAGGGAGGGAAGGAGGGAGGGAAGAATGCAGCACTTCAGTCATAGTTTTCATATGATCTTGGAAATCTCCGGGCGGGGAGGTATGGCCTGAGTTGAACAGAAATTGATAGCAAGAACTAAGAGGTAAAAAGACAAAGATGGATGCAATCTCTCTCATGGCCACTCTAAAACTCTGGCCTTGAATGCCTTCCCCAAATCCGAACAGCATTTCTCCCAGTGCTTATTAGCTTTGTCAGCTGCTGCCAGGGCACTATCTCTGTCAGTGAGGTCTTTAGATTTGATATGCTGGAAATCTGCCTGGGGTACTAGTAATTAATGATTCCAGCAGTAGCCCATGTTTTAACAGAAACCAGTATTCTCTGTGAGTCCCAGCTTCCCTATCAAAGGAGGATTCTGCGTAAGCTCCTGTATTTATGTGGCTATATCAGGCCTCTTCCACAAAGAGCCAGAGTGAGTTAAGAACTCTGCAAGTGTAAAAACTTGGGGCCTCTGAAGGTCATTTCTAGGAGGAAAAACTCCTGGGGGATGAGAACAGACTGAATCTTTAATTCTCTGTATTTATATGTATATAAGGGGTTCTAACTGTGCTAATCTCTCATTGTGGTAATCTCTGCACCTTGTGGCCTTAAAACAGTTCCTTCACATTCAACTTACTATCAGGATCGAGCACATATATTTTGAGGTTTAAGTCTTGGAAATTTAACAATAAAATTGAAAAAGCAAACTGTGGTGCCCATTCTCTTCAGAAGCTCTGATCAATGTCAACACACAATGAAGGTTCCATGAATGGGTTTCAGAGGCATTAGACGTGAGTCTGGGTCCAGGCCCTGTGGTTAACCAGCTACATACAGGGGGAAAGTTCTATAAGATGGCTCTGTTCACCTGTTCAATGAGAATAATAAAGAGCTACCTTATAAGGCTGTTTTAGGGACTTGATGATTTAAGTGATATTTATTAGATATTGATTATGATGGTGACTACTAATCTTGTCAAGTCCTGGAAGGCCCTGGGGTGCCCTGGGCCAGGAGTCCAAAAGCCTAGGTTCTATGTGCAGCTCTGCCATAAATTACCAACATGGCCTTTGTTTTGTCTTTTCACCCCCTAGATTTTAGTTTCCTCATTTGTTAAATGAAAGTCTTCAACTAGTTGATGCTGGACTAGCAACTGGAAATACACTGATTCTTCTGTGGGATATATTCTTTTTGGAAGAAGTTGGAGAGAATTGTGATCACCATAGAGAGATCACGTGAGGGAGGCAATACCTCCTGGAAGTCTCAAATAAAGATGATCTCGATGACTTTATTCAAGGCCCAATTAGACAGGAATTAGACACTCCTAAGCTTTGCCCAGTGGGAGAAGTGCATTTCTAAAATGTGAACTCTATGTCCAGCTCGCCTGCTGGACCACCCCCACAATAAGTAGTTGCTAAAATTTTGATATACCCCTGCCTGACCGCCAATTTCCCCTCCCCCCTCCCACCCCCCATACCAAGAAGCCACAGACTTCTGCAGAACTGGTTTGGTGAAGTTTTTGAATGCAGAAGTTCATTCCATCAATGATAGATGGTTCAAGGAAAACACTCAGCTTTAGGTGGGAAGTAAAGACACTTAAAAGAACGTGATTTGGCCAGGATTTCAAGACAGACACAAACATCATTATTTCTCAGTGATGAGAAAGGAATGAAGTCAGAATCCCACTGGGTGTGGTAATATAAGGAAGGAGAAACAGAGACACTTTCTCTGAGGCTAAAATTTCTCGATAAGCTAATGCAAGGGTGTGATCCTGAAAGTGGATTCTTCAGACCTGCAGTGTAGATGTTTAGGAGATGCTTACCTGGCAGAGTTCAGAGCCTGAGATTTTGGTCTCTCTACAAAAGGTATGCAAGGGGAGGTAGTTCAGAAGTGACAATTTTGAAAGAATTCAAGAAACGTATAATGAAAGCATATCTTGATATATAGTCTTACTTGTTTTAATCTTCCTGGCCATATTAAAAATCAGAGATCAAGAACTGGCAGGTAATTTACAAGTTAATCTGTCTAAATTCCTGCCTCCCCATAGGCAATGTTTCACCCTCATTTACCCATGAAAAACTAAGACCCTGAAAACACTAAGTTGAAGGTACGTGGTCACACCTGTAGTTAACAAGGAATGGCGACGGGGAGTGGAAGGTACTAGGGTTAGTGTCTTATAAGGGTTCTTAATTCCTGGAGACTTCTTGGCATCATTTTCATAATCATCTGAAAGAATTAATATCAGTTTAGTTCTTCCAGGTGCTAACCTAGATCAGTGCTTCTCAACTTGAGCATGCATCAGAGTCACCTGAAGAACCTGTGAAAACACAGGTTGCTGGGCCCCAACCCTGGAGATTCTGACTTAGTAGGTCTGGGGTGGAGGCCAAGAATGTGCAATTCTAGCAATTTCCCAGTGATGCTGATGCAGCAGACCTGGGAATGGCCTAGATCATGTCTTAGAATGTTTCCCCAGACCATTCTTGGGGTCTGATTTTTGTGACTGGTAGGCTGCCTCAGTCCAATTACTCTGTCCAGGACAGAGAGGGGGCAACTTCCCACACAAGTTGAGGAATGTGGTATCAATTCTGTGGCCAGCACAAAGAAGTTTGTGGGATGATGGTGTAAGCAGAGTCAGGAAAGCAATTCAATTCAACCGTACCAGCGAAAGAGCTGGGGAAATGATGCGTGTGTTTATCTGGTTTCAGAACTCCAAAACTCTATCAACAGGCTCTGCGTCAACCCTATGCTGAGCCCTATGGGGCTTGGAGTAGGTGTTATTCATATCTTAGAAATAATATGTGGTTTCTGTAAATGTGTCCTCCCTCCCTTCCTTTATCCTTCCTTCCTCTCTCTCTCCCTCCCTCCCTCTCTTCCTTCCTTCTGGAATCACTGAGTTAAATTTACAAAAAAAAAAAACTAAATTAAATTGACAAAATACAAATTGGAACTCATCTCAAGGCTATTTACCCTAAAGGTCACCATCCTGTTTTTCCTGACCTTTTTCCTAATGAAAAGAATGGAGATCCATCTTGGAATTTTCCCAGCATCCTTTACAATGGTAAGCTCCTGTGGCTCAGGTCCCAGTTCCACTCTGCATTAGGGTCTGGCCAGCACAAAGACAAGGACAGCTATCAAAGTCAGGGTAGGGGGAATCATCCATCTCACTGTCAATGGCATGTATCACTCCGATGCTTCAAGCCCTATATACACACATCATTTTGTGTGATTTATGGCCCTAATTAGATCCCAGTGGCAGTATTCCATTAGCTAACAATGCATAGCCTAATCACCTTTTCTTCATACAAATGATTTCCTTAACTTTGCATGCATAACTTAACAGCTTTTATTTTAAAAACTCATGTTAACAGCTTTCCTGTGGTAACCAGTAGGGGTGCTATGATAAGAATCTAATTTGCTGTAAAAATGACTCATTTGTCAAATAAGCATTAAAATAATTGTTCCCCTTTTGACTGTTACCCTGCTGTTTCCAGTCATTTTCCAAAACTAAATTATTTACTCATTTGAAAGTTCAGCTGTGCATATTTTAATTGATATTCCCTCATAGGACTCATATTGTTAATGACAATAATTAACCCGAAAAGGCTGCTAAATAATTATGTTAGAAAGATATGAAGTATTTGCACAGAAAGTAAAATAAGCATTTGAAAAACTATCGAAATGTAAAACTTTCATATTTTATGGCAAAGCACAGTAATAGTTCATAATCAAATTAAAGAGAGAAAGGGTAAATGTAGATTATATGATATGATGCAGAATACTTTATGTTTTCAATATAGGAAAGTAGTCCAGCTAACAATATTATTCTGTCGTCTCAGTAAGCTCCCAATATTACTATTCTAGCTGGTAATATAAATTGTTCTCTGACACTTAGCATGGTTTGGGATGGGAGCAAACTAGCTCTTAATAATAATACCTAACACATATTCACTGCCTCTCTGTTAGATAAATCTCCCTGTGATAGACTCAACAAGCCCAATACACTTCCAGCAGAGACACAAGCACTAGACAGACCGTACCCCTTCCCCAAGAATACAGCTGGCTCTCAACTTGCTGGGAAGTTCTCAGCAGAAGTGGCAAGTCCTTGCCACTTTGGATCCCAGAGAAGAGAGCTTCCTTGTCAAATCAGACAAAGAAGGGACCATAGAGAGTCTTACACTTACTAATGTATGGTCTTCCCTGGCCAGTCTACCAGGCTGCCAGTTCCTAGAAGCCCACAGAGCTGACATTCCCATGGAGATGCCTAGAGATCATTTACCCAAATGGACAGTAAGGAATGCTACACCCTACCTACTATCCTACCCTAACAGGAGTCTTGAAGGTCAGGACCTAGCTATGTATGCTCCACAAATGCTTTTGAACTAAAGCAGAAAGCAGCTTTACAATGCCACAGAAGTGCCAGAACTTCAGTTAAGGGTATATTGGTACATGCCTCCCATACGGCAAGAGCAGCCAAACAGGACATCAAGAAAAGCCTCTGTCATTGCTTCAATTCTCTTTATTTTTACCTTACAGCTGATACCACTGGTAGCATAATAATGCTGTAATAAAAGTGATGATAATACTTGGTATTTATATAGTTCTATTTATTTTTGCTCACAGGTGCAAAGACTAATGCTAACAGGAGGCAGAAGAATAACTTACAAATACATGGCCATATGTGACTTCCACAAATATATCCTGCAAGCACTGAATACATGGAATAAACGGATAGGTGAGTATGGTGCTAATTATGCTTGTCATCAAATAAAATTACAACTTGCACAAAGAACAAAATTTGATTTTAATGTATATCTAGGTTGTTCATTTGCTGTTATCTATATCGCTATTCTTTCCATAAGCATTAATTTAGCAGCTACTCTGTGCTTAGCACTGGCAATACAGTGGTCAACAGGATAGACAGGGGCCCTACCCTCAAGTTGCTAACATTCTAGCAGTTAACCAAAGGGTATATAAGTAAATTTATTTCTAGTCAAGATGGTGAAGAGTAACATTTTAATGGAATCCCTCTCTCCAAATCTGCCGAAATAATACAAAAGCATAATTGAACTCAAAAGTTAAGCATTCCTGAACCAGAAATGCAGAGAGATGAAGCTGGCTGGAGCAATTGGCCAACTGGGCTCCAGGTCTGGAAGCAAACACTGGAGCCAGGAATTCAGCTCCATATAAAATGAGAGGTTGAAATTAGGGACTAAGCTGAAGTTCTCCTACTGATGAAATGAAACTGAGATTGGGGGTGGGAGACTACTGCCCTATTTTGCCTAGCTCTATGGCTGTGGACCTACGGAGTAGCATAGAGGCATATTCAGCTTCACACATAAGAATTGAGCTAAGCCATCCTCTGACTCAGTGCCTGGATGCGCCACATTCCTAACATCATCTTAAGGAGAAGTATAAAATGTTATTATTGTAAGATCTAATCCTGAACTTGGGGCAGAGGGAACAAAGGGTAAGGTAGAGGCAACCATAAACCTACTAGACAAGGAGAGGTGATCATAGAGGGAGAGAAAATATAGCTGCAGGGACCCATTCAAAATAAACTTATGTAACAAAATTCCAAAGTGAAGTAAGTCAGACAGAGAAAGACAAATATCATATAATATCGCTTATGTGTAGAATCTAAAAAAAGGTACAAATGAACTTATTTACAAAACAGAAATAGAGTCACAGATACAGAAAACAAACTTACGGTTACCAAGGGGGAAAGTGAGGGAGAGGGATAAATTGGGAGATTGGGATTAACATACGCACACTACTATATGTAAAATAAATAACTAGTAAGAACCTACTATATAGCACAGGGAACTCTACTCAGTACTCTGTAATGACCTATATGGGAAAAGAATCTAAAAAAGAGTGGATATATCTATATGTATAACTGCTGTACAGCAGAAACACAACACTGTAAATCAACTATACTCCAATAAAAGTTAATTTAAAAAAAGGACATAAAACTTTAAAAAATATATATATGAGATAATCTAGTGTTAAGAAATACATCTGAAAAAATTAGCACTAGAAATGTGGATTCATGCCAGATAACATTGACTGTGTAGAACAGAATTGACAAAGACTTTAAAATAAGTAGATTTAAGGTACTCAATTGAAAATGAAATAATAGTCTTTGTTTAAAAGAGAGCAAAAATTGTGAAACAAGAACAGGCAGAAATAATATAAGAACATGTGAGTCTGAAAAAGAATCAATTAGAAATCTTGGAAGTAAAATATATAATCATTAATATTATGGAAGAAACTCATACAGACAAGTTAAAATCTAGACTGGATCCAATCAAGAGCAGAATTCTGGAATTAGAAGATATTATAGAGGAATCTGTCCAGAACAAAGCACAGAGAGACCACGGACAACACAAAAGAACAACTATGAGATACAGATGCTAGACTGATACACTCTAACCCAGGGGTCAGCAAACTATGACCTATAGGCCAAATCCAGCCTTCTGCCTGTGAGCCAAAAGTGACTTTTACAGTTCTTAATGGTTGGAAAAAATCAAAAGAAAACTAATATTTTGTGACTCATAAAATTTATACAAAAATTCAATTTTCAGTATCCATAAATAAAGCTTTGTTGTAACATAGCCATATTTGTCTGTTTACCTATTGTTTATGACTGCTTTCAGGCTACAACAGAATTGAGTGGTTTCTACAATAGAATTGAATAGTTTCAACAAGAACAGAATGGCCCACACAGCCCAGTTATGATCTCCACAGAAAAGTTTGTATATCCTGACTCTATCATCCCTGTTTAAGAGAAAAGGAGGAAACAGCATAGACAGTATATCTGTAGCGATAATAAGTGAGAATTTTCCAGAATTAAAGAAAGACTTGGTGGTGAGAGATATTTAATACTCTTCTTAACTGTTCCTATTTTAAGAATATTGATGGGTATTTGTTAGGACATCACTGAGTTTTACTGCCTGGGGTTTACAGCCAACTGTACTATTTCATTGAACTGACCAATTAATTAGACAACTCATCAATCCAGTCAGCCATATGTTGTTGTTTCACTGAAATGATTGTTAAATTCTGGCGTCCAGAAGATCTAATCCTATAACTCTCAAAAACTTCTACAAATCCGTCTCACCAAATTTCTGCCCTCTCCTGAGATTTTCCCATGAGTTAGCTCACTAACTCAATTCCTTCAGCAAGGCATGCCCTTCCCATTGTTCTTCATGTTGCTGTCTTTGAAGTTGCAATCTTTTAAGATTCAGCTAAGACATTATCTTGTTCATTCAGTAGTAACTCTGCAAATATTTACTGAGTGTCTGCCATGTAGCAGGTGCTCTTCTAGGTGCTAGGGAGACAATGGTAAACAAGTAATAACCCCTGCCTTCAAGGATCTTACTTTATTTTACAGTCAAGCAGGTAATTAAAACACACAATAATAATTGTTAAAATCAGGAGAAGAACAGATGAAGAGCACAAAACACTTGAGGGCTTGGTGGAGTCAGGGAAGTTTTCTCAATGAAGAAAGATCTTAAAAATCTTAAGATGAGTGGGAGTTAGCTGGACAAGGGTGGTGAGGGGTAGAAGAATTCTAAGCAGAAGGCATATCATGTGCAAAGGCCAGAAGGTAGGAGAGTGCACATAATTTCAAAAAGTGTGTGCAGCTGGAAAGTAGAGGCTAAAATGGGAATAGCAGGTTAGTTATAAGTGAAGCTAGAAAAGCGAACTGGAGCTAGACCATTAAGAACCATCTTAAATCTTACCAAGAAACCTGGAGATTTTCCACAGGCAGAGAAGGGGAGGTTTTGAATGGCATTAGGCAGAGAGCAGTGTGATCATATTTGAACTTCAGAAAGATTTCCCTGGCAGCACTGAGGAGGAGGGCTTGGTGTGGGCAGGATAGGCATGGTTGCAGGTTCACAAGTTTGGCTGCAGGAAGCTGAGGGACTTACTATCTTATGCTTTCCATTTTCTCTGTGAAGTTAGACCCAGGGCCATCCACTAAGATAAATGGGAAGATGGCTGACTAGAACATGCAAAGATGGTGGAGTTTTGTCATAGCCATCACAAACGAGATAAAGAGCTGACTGGGAAAACAGAAAAAGGACTTCCGAGCACATCAAGATTGGAGACCTTGAATTTTGAGCAGCCCCATCTACTTAGCAGCCTGCCATGGAGAAGACAGTGGGTCAAGGACGCATGGTTGAAGGCGTTACTTGTTATATATGATAAAAAAGTAATCAGTGCAAGGAGTTGAAGAGACTTTCAAAAGAGTGGTTGAAAAGGGATCATGGGACCAGGATGAGCAGGGAAGAAAGTGAAAATGAGAGAAACCAGGGAGCTGGAAGGCTGGAAAATGCTAAATGACCTGAATGAGAGCAGCTCTGAGAGCCCCCAGAAGGGTAGGAAGACAAGGTTAGGTTGTAGAATGGCATCGTCTCATCAGCAAAGCAGTAGTGGGCGACACCAAAGTCTAGGGAGTAGCTATAGGAGTGGACGGTTGAAGCCAAGTGGAAGCTAAAATTAGGAACTGAAGTGATCAAGGAACCGAGTGGCCAGAGTGTTATTAGGTCATCATATGGATGATATTTTCACCCTGGACGATGGAAAATCTTGACTAGGGATAGAGAAGAAGATTGAGCCAGATGCCAGTGTCTTCAGTGATACAGAAATAATGATGCAGAAGGTGAAAAATTACAATAAGGAGAGGCAGAGGGCAGTCTAAGTGGATGGCATGAGCCTCTACAGAGGAAAGGTGATTATATATATAATGACAGTGAAGGTCATAGTCTAAACGGGACCTTGAAGGAGTCAAGAAGATGCTGATGGTACCTCTCAGACCGAAGTCATGTTATGTGGGGTGGTGAAAACTAGCTGCAGAAGAAACCGTGTGCTCAGGAGAAAACCAGATTTTTAGCTAACTAGGAGGTAGATGCCAGTTTAGAGAAGAGATTGTACAAAAAAGAATTTGTCCCATAAGGGGGATTCTAGGAGGCAGAGTGGAAAGGTTCTGGGCTGAGGATGTACAAATGGAAAAGACAGGGACTCTCTCTCCAAGGAACTCTTCATTCCTCATCACAAGCTACGTTGGAGCACGTTTCGAGCAGTCTCCCCATGACATCATGGTGGATGCTGTGACAACTGGGAGACTTCAGTTCACGACCACTTCTTGAGCAAAGACACGAGGTGGTGGAGGCACTGACTTCAGGAGTCTCCGGCAATCAGAGAAAAAAGGTAGTGCAAACTGCGGCCAACTCTCTGTACACGTGCAAGAGGAGGGGAAAACCCCACACCAGGTGTCCCAACTTATACTGTCACCAAATCCTTTTTGTTTAAGGTGCCAACAATGGAACAATGAGCAAAATGAAGGAGTATGAACCTCACCATCACAGGTGTAACTGTGCTCTGTTCACGTGACTATCTCCTCCACAAGAGTAAAAGCTCCTCAGAAGTAAGAGCCATGTCTTATTTTTCTGTACCTACCTGTACCTAGCACAGTGCCTGGTACACAGTACTCAATAAGCATGTGTTGAGCTGAAATGAACTGAACAAGTGACGTCTGTGTAATAATTAACAGTTGACCAAGTAGCTTCATATTAATTATCTCAGGGTTATAAAAACTTTGCAAGGCAATCATTCTCATAGCTCTAGTTTCTTAAATGCTTCCTACTAGCCAGAATCAGCGTTAACTGTCTCTCTCACTTTACAGATAAAGAAAGTGAGGTTCAAAAGTTAAGGGACTTGCCCTGAGTTATACAACTAGCTACTAGAACTCCAAATCCTGGGCAATTTCTGTCACAAAATGTTGCAGTCCACAAAGAATTAATTCCTTGGTAGTCAGTGAGTGTGAGAAAGAATTAATGATAGTAATATTAAGTATTATAATAGTGTTGATAGTATGGTAATGATAACATATGAAGTATTATTATTATTCCTATTATTATTCCTATTTACAGCTCCTCTGTCCTGTGCCAGGCTTTACCTGTACAGTCTCTAACACAAAAACCTATAGTATAGCTATCATTATTCCCATTTTATAAATGACAAAACTGAGAATAAGAGAGGCTAATTAATTTACCCCAGGTCACAGAGCAAGAGACATATTCCAGCTCCAAGCTCAAGTCTGTCTATGGCCAAAGTCTGAATCCTTTCTCCCATTCTCTTCTGCCTCACAAGTCATCCCAAGTCAGCCCCTGAATGCTATCTTGCCTAAATTTTCATCTTCAGTGTTCTGAAACTCTGAAAGCCAGAAAGAATTTTGGCAGTTTTGCGATATGAATGGTGAGAGTCACCGTACTTACTGATTATTCATACTATTCATTATTACTTGGGGGATAAATAAGAAGATGAACAGAAAACAGAAAGAAAAGATATTCATTCATTCTTTCTGTCTTTCACTATTTAGTGAGTTTTCACCATGTGCTGGTCCCTGTTCTAAGCGTCAGGGACGAGGAAAGGAATGAAACAGATGAAATCTCAGTCCTCATGGATCATCTATTCCAGCACGTCCCTGTCCTCTGTGGCCCCTGCAGGTAAACCCCTTTCATTCATTCCGAGACACTCACGCCTCTACAAATGGTGCTCATGCCCCCAGGTCCAGAGGAGAGGCAGGTTGTCTTGTAATCAGAGCCCACACAAAGATGTCCAGGGACTAGCCTTTTATAGGGCCTAGAAAATTGTACCCACACAGCCACTTGAGAGAATTTGCAGCCATCATTTCCATTAGTTAGAGGGGTGTGCATATCAGTGAAGCAGATGGTGAGCAAGCCTCAAAACGCCAAGGCTGAACCACACGTGCTCAAAAGATCCACTGATCTCCTGACCTCAGCTACAAGTTTACTGTGTGCTGAATTAAGGGTTATGTTAAGATGGTGCCTCTCAACCTCAGTCATCAGAAAGGGCTGTTTCCTTTTAAAAGTCTTTTGTAAGGCTGCCCACTCCTCCTCCCATAAGGGCAGTCGTCCTCACTTCCAAGCCTATCTTTATGGTTCGCCTCCAAAACAAGTGCAAAATAGTGTTGGATTCGGATGAGCCCTCCCTCTCGCTGGCCACTGGGACACCATCTGCAAGTTGAGTGGGAAGAGTAAACACTGCAGGTTAAGTAACTCATTACTAATATTTTCCTTGAGCTCTGAAACTTTTTAAACAAACAACAACAACAATTGTATCATAACAACCTTCCAGAGGTTAACAGCTGGCAGGTGGTCCAGCTCAGTCCAAATGAAAACCAGACAGCTGTTTGATTATAAACTGTTGACTCTTATGGAGATCTGGGGAAAACTTCTTGCCGAAAAAAGGGTCTTCTCTTAAAAATCCCTAATGAAACAACACATAAATGTCAAAATGACAAAAATAAGGAAGTGTGTCATAGACTAAGCATTTTAATGTCCTTTCTGGCTTCCTCCAGAGTGTACTCTGGATCTAGCCACATTTAATGGCACAGATTCTTAAAGAGGTGGTGCACAGCATGAATTTTTATGACCCAAATAAAACTTGGAGAGGGCCACTTTCTCTGCCATAGTCAGTTGTCCTCAGCAGATGTGTGGGAGGCTCACGTTTCAAATCAGCAACTGTACCAGCATTTTACCTGGACCCAGAGGCTATACAGAGGGCACATGTGAAGAAAACCCTGAGGTGTGGAGCATTATCCTGTCTGTCTCCAAGCCATTAAGACATTGCATGGATCCCCCTGGGAAGCCCTGGCAAAACTAGAGAAAATTCCAAGGGCTGATAAAATGGTTCGAGAATGGTGGATGAAAAGTTTCTAATCAAAACCTTACATTAGCACCATACGGCCTCACAGATTGATGACTATAACTGTTTTCTTCCCTTGATGATGAAATGGAACACAAGAAAATTACACCCTAAATCAGTATTTAATTACTGGTCTATTATATTACAATCAGAAACATTTCAGAAAGCTCAGAAAACAAAGTTGAACCTTTTTACACTGAATTCTGCAGCAAGTGGCGAAAAGCAAAAAACCTTAGGACTCCAAGAAAAAAAGAAGCTATGCAATGACAATCACCTACCTTTTTTTTAATAAAAGAAAAGTAACAAAAATGAAAAGTGTAGAAGAGAGAATTTCATAGCCTCTAGTTTAGTTGCAATAAATTAGGAGAAAGGTGAGATCACAGAATGTGGGGGAAAAAAGCAGCTTTTTGTTTGACCCATGTTTGGTGGGGTTTTCTGATATCATATAAGCAAGAGGTGGCAATGAGCCAAATCCTCAGAGATAAGATGGGCAGCAAAAGAAAGAAAGAAGGAAAAGCAGCACCCAAGATGCTTAGCAGGCCCTTGATACTTTTTGCTAGTTTGTAGAAAGAGGAACATGAGGGTGTCAGTGCTTCATTCTGACAAAATATAGTGTAAAGCTTTTCATATCCTATTAGAACCAGACTGTGGCTGCTTCTCAATTACTGGAGGCTCTGAAGGTGAGACAACAAAATGTAACTTAATAAATATTTATTGAGGGTCAACATATAACACACTCTGCTAGGCAATGTGGAGCAACAAAAAATGACCTCAAAGTGCTTTTGATCCTCAAATAAAAAAAAAATACATGAATAACTAACTAGAAGATAAAACATAAAGGCATGAAGACTTTCTCTCTACTTCATTTTCATGTTTGTTATATTTATTATTTAGTTAGGGAGCTTCCAGGAATGCTACTTGGGGGGAAAGAGACTTTGAGTTTGACCTGAAAGTTTGAGAAAAATTTCCAATCATGAAGGTTAATTCCAGAGTAATCTAAGAAGCATAAGTACAAATAGTGAAAACTAGTACCAAATTTACCTAGTCACTACACATTTCTTCCTATGCTGCTCCTATTCTTTTTAAAACTCTACATAAAAGGAGTGCCTATATACATTTTTTTTTATTCTAAAGAATTTTTATTTTTAAACATATTAATGTGGTTTTCTCTCTGAAATAGTTATCTGTCCTAGAAGTAAGCTACTGCAGATGTCTATTAGCTAGCTGGAATTACTGATAATGTAGTCACAACCCTACCTCAAGAGGTTATGCCCAGCAATTCCCATCCCACACATGCAAGATCAATGTACGGTTCAGGCTTTCAAGCCTCGTCGATATGCTAAGATGATATTTGCATATTTTGTCATTCCCTTTTAGTCCCTTTCTCATAGGGTCTGGTGAGCACCAGGGTTCCCGTCTACCCTGCTCCTTTTTGTTTGTTTTGCCTTTTCTTTCCTACCCCCACTACCTTCTAGCTCCTCCCAGCACAGAGTTTACATTCCATTCCATCAGGGCCATGCTCTTGTTGAGAATCATAATTCTTGAGATTGGAAAGTTTGTATTCGTTTTCTATGGCTTCAACCACAGATTTATTTTCTCACAACTCTGGAAACTACAGGTCCAAGAACAAGGTGTTGGCAGGATTGGTTTCTTCCCTCCTTGACTCACAGACGGCTATCTTCTGTGTCTTTATATGGTCTTCCTCTATGTATGTCTGTATCCTAAACTCCTCTTCTTACAAAGACATCAGTCATCTTGGATTACCTCTTGAAATGCCTTATCTCCAAATATAGCCACATTCTGAGGCCAGGGGTTAGGACTTCAATATATAGGTTTTGGGGGGTACACAATTCAGCCCATAACAGTATCCAAGTCACTAAAATTCTCTGATCATCCATTTCCATCTCTGCGGAAAGAAAGTCATAAGAGGATGTCCTAAGTATTTTCCAGTTCTATGAGAGCATGGGTAGAGAGCGTTGCATTCCTATACCCTGTTCCCTGGCTACTTCCTATACAAATCACCAGACTGTCTCAGGGCCTAATGTCACGAACAAAGTAAGGCATGTAAGTCTCCACTCGATACCGATAAAGGAGTTGAGATTCAGAATGGCTAAGTGATCTGACTAAAACCTCCTCGTTAGTTGAAAGAGGAAAGGGTCTTCTGACTTCGAATGCAGTGTCTATAAGAGTGAAAATTAACATGTCATTCCTCAGGTGTTAAAATAAATGAATTTTAACATTAATTTTCTGGATAAAATTAATCCCAAAAGAATAACCCTAAGAGTGATCATTTGAGACTGTTTTTGCTGAGTAGATATTTATCTTCATGGTATTTTCAAGATGGCCAGGAAGGTTCTGCTGCTCAAGAATTTAACTCCCCTACTGATACAGGATGTCTGGAATTTCACCCTTAGTACACAAGTTCTGTAAACTAAGGCTTTTTTTTGCTTTAGTTTTATTAGTTTCGATGATGTAAATTCTCAAACAAATACAACAATAGAGAGACTATATAATGAACCACCATGTACCTATCATCTAACCTCAACAATTATCAATATAGGGTCAACCTTATTTCCTCTCTACCCCACCAACTCCTTCCTCCACAGATAATTTTGAAGCAACTCCCAGATATTGTAGGTGTAAATATTCCAATATGTGTATCTTTTAAAGATATAACCACAGTACCATTGTCACACCTTAAAAAACTAACAATAATTTTATATAAATTAAATATGAAGCTTTTAAAGGTTTATCCTCAGATTTCTTTTTTTTTTTAATTGAGGTATAATTGACATATAACATTAGTTTCAGGTATACAATATGATGATTTGATATTTGCTATACACTGCAAAATGATCACCACAATAAGTCTAACTGCCATCTGTCACCATACAAAGTTATGAAACATCCTCAGATTTCTAACAGTAATTCTTTAGTAACATCAAATATTCATTTAGTGTTCATATTTCTCCTATTATTTGATACATTTTTTGATAATTTGTTTGAATTGTTTCCAAGTAAGTTCCAATGTATCAGTTAGCTATTGCTGCATAACAAACCATTCCAAATGTTGGTGCCTTAAAACAAACGTTTATTATTTTGCATGATTCTATAGGTTGGTAGGGTGATTCTTCTGGTTCATGTAGCTATATTCAGCTGGTATCTTGATTGAGCTGGAATAACCAAGGCTTTACTCTCATGCTGGAGGTCTTGATGAGAATGACTAGAGGGCCAGGATCTCCCCCCCCGCTTAACCCATGTGTTCTCTCCCCAGAAGATACCTCTTTATATCATGGTTGAGAGCTCCAAGACAGCAAAAGCAGATGATGCCAGGCCTAAGGCTCAGACCCAGGACAGTGTCATTTCTACCACATTCTATTGGTCAAGTAAGTTAGGGTCCAATCCATGCTCAAAAGGAGAGGAAATAGATCCCATCTCTTGAAAGGAAAAGGACATGATTGTATAGAGATGGGAGGAATTACTGGTGACCATCTTTGCAGGGGAACAACCACATGCATCCATTGAAATTTTGACATGTTTCTTAAGTCATTTGTAATCTATGGGTAACTCCTTCATATTATTTTTCCTCTTGCAATGTTTTTGTCTGTTTGAGAAATCTGTTGTTTGTTCTCTAGAGTTCCCCAGAGTCTAGATTTTTCTAATTGCCTCTCCCTGGGTTTTCTAATATGTTCCTATGTTCCTTTTATTCTCTGAAAATTGGTAATGAAATCTAGAGGCTTGATCAGATTCTGGTTTGATTTTCTTTTTTTCATGGAGTTGTACGCCTCCATTAGGAGGCACATAACTTGGCTGTCTCTTTTATTGTGATGTTATTAGACACAGATGATCATTACCTATCATTAGATCGGGGGGTTCTGCAATTTATGGCCTATAGGCAAAATCTAGTCAGTGTACCCTGTTTTTAATAAATAGAGTTTTATTGGAATGCAATCATGTCCATTTGTTTACGTATTGCCCATGGCTGCTTTCACATTCCAACTGCAGACTTGAGTAGTTGCAACAAACTTTATGTGGCCAACAAAGCCTAAAATGTTTGCTATCTGATCCTTTACAGGGAAAGTTTGTTGACTCTTGATCTAGATTCATTCAGATTGCAAAATCATGATTTTCTAATTCAATCATTTCTTTTTTATTAACTGAAATATTCCTATAAAAAGAAACTTCTCATCAACTATGTGGTTACCTAAGGTACAGATCATATAGGAAAAATAGGATACATGCTAGATTCTTTCCCTCTACTTACCTGTTTTTAATATGAGATAGCATCCTAGTATTCTCCAAAGGTGACCAATGAGGTGTTGAGGGTATTTTTTTTTTTTGGTGTTTTTGTTTGTTTTGTTTTAAAGTACCACTATGAACCCATTCCCTATGTTTAAATCCATTGCATTCAATTCTTATTAGTGCTCAAATTGTCCCATCTTTCCTAAGTAAGTTTATTTAAATCACCTTCTGAGTCCTTTTTAAAGAATCCCCGTATTATTGACAGCCTTGTTACTACCTGGTCTAACAAAGTGTTCCCCACTAATCTTGTACATATCCTTCCCCATACATGGAATTGCCCATTTCTCCAAAGAGATGTGATCCCTTGGTGAGAAATGGAATTGAGTGAACAGAATTCAGATGCATGGGGTACATATTGATACCAGAGTGGTTATTATTTCTAAGTCTTTTTTGAGACTAGAGTTTGAAAATATGTCTTTTTTTAAAGAAAGAATATTATGAATTTACACTGATTCTTCTGATTGAAATTCTGGACTACAGGATTTTCATTTTATCTCATTGATCTTACATTTTTATTTCCTTAAACCACTCTGAAAACCTCAGTTTTAAACAAACCAAAATAAATATCCATTGAATTATCCCATATACACACAACAACAACTTCAGGATAGCAGTATCAGTGCTATGATCAATAATATGGTTACCAAAAAGTTTAAGGTCTTTTGTAGTTCTTCTCTTCTATGAGAATATATTCCACTGGGGCTATCCAATCAAATCACTCTGTTAAAAAGTTAAGCTAATGTTTTTGATGAAACAGGACATTTTGACATGACCATTTCAAAACAACCCAAATTGTTGAAGCATTGTTTTTATTGCCAAGTAATATTTGCAACGGAAACCATGGATCACCACCCAATTTCTGAACTACACTCTAGACAGGATTAGGGGTGGGGTGAGGCTCAGAAATGAGGTGTGTCCACTGTATACATTACAAAAAACAGAAACAAGGAAAAAAAACTATTCCTTAGGAGGAAATACGTTCTTTGCTTTACTTCCTTTTTAAAGTACAAATTCACCTAGGAGAAATAATAAACTAAGCTATTACTAGTAATTTACCCTTTTGTATTAATGGGCTCTAATAAGGAACAGGGGAAGAAGTTTGAAATCACTACCTAACCAAGGGTAGAGGAGTCAAAGAAATGTGAAGGAAAGGGGACAGAGCATGAAGTTCCTCAGATTGCAATTCAAAAATGTTTCCTTCATCCTACTTTTCCCAAGGGTTACCCCTTATAAGGCAACTAGATAGAGAAGTAGGAGAGATTTCATGGTAGTCAACATCCTTAAGCCTCCTTTAAATCACCAGATTGCTTTTGAGAGGCATGGCTTCCCTCCTCATCGGTACATTTCTGTTTCCTTTCCTTTCTCTCCTCTTTTTCCCCTTCTTGCTCCTATGCCTTGAGCCAGACATTGGCAAACTACAACCAAGCCAACTGACACCATTTTTGTAAATAAAGTTTCACTGGAACACAGCCAGGTGCATTTGTTTATGTGCTGTCTATGGTGGCTTTCACACTCTGATGGCAAAATTGAAGAGCTGAGAAAGAGACCATATGGACCACAAAGCCTAAATTATTTATTATTTGGCTCTTTACAGGCAAAGTTGGCCAACATCTGCTCTAGACTATGGGTTGACCATAACTTCAACCTTCTGGGATATGGCTCAGCCGTTCTGAGCTCAAAAGGTTGCTAAGATTTAATTTAAATGTGTCACTGAGAATAAGCTCACTCTCTAAATAGGACAGAATATGGGTTCTAGAAATTGAACTAAACTCAGGTTCAAGAGCAGTGCCTGCTGGAAGTGATCCAGTCATAGGTTCAGCTTGCAAGTTTTTCAGAATTCTGAAATAAATGAAAACTTTTCTTTTAGGCACACCACCACCAGAAATCCCAAATATTTAAATTCAGGATAATAACGTCCACTATCATCGCTCACTTTTCATGTGCTAGGCACCACAGTATGCACTTTACAGGTGATGTATAATCTTCTTTCATTCTTTCATCAGTCCAGGGAAGCAGGCACTATGATTATCCACATTTTATAGCTGAGAAAACAGACTTAGAAAGAATGAGAAACTTGCCAAGGGTCACACAGCTGGGAAGCAATGGAGCTGAAATGCAAAAACCCAAGCTTTCTCAAAAGGAGCTCATGCTTTAAAACCACTAAGCAATGCCACTCTTAGCCAAGACACTGAAGTCTGCCGTAGTCTCAAGTCTAGAATCTGAAGGGATCCTAAGAAAGGACTGACCTTTCTTGTTCAGGACTGAGACTTCCTAGAGAAAAAGAACTCCTGTGAATGACATGGGAAGGAGAGGAACCTGTCACCAAACCTATGAGGTAACTTCTTTCATTACAGAGACTTCCAGTTAAATATGGCAGCCTGACCACAGACATGTAAGCTTTCTTCCTCCTGAGTCCCCACTAAAATGATTATAAATGAATAAAAAGCATATAAGTTCTTGAGGACAGGGAAGCAGGTGAGGAGACATCAGTAGATGAGAAACTTAATATATTTTTAGAAGGAAAATATATCAAGGGGGAGTGGTGACCAATCTAGCTGAGCAAGAAAAGCTAGAACCAGAAGTCCCTGCAAAGGGAGATACCACAATGGGAAGAGAGTGATGACCCCTTACAGAGTCCCTAAGAGGCCTAGGAACTAACAGTGCTGGATAAGGCAGTGGTCAGGCTCAGGTCTAAATACAGATTTGGGGGTTGGTGGTAAAAGTCTGCATAGAAAATGGTTGCCTGCCTAAATCCCTTTCCTCATACCACATAATCCTCAGGCAGAAGACTGTAAGTGTGTATCCTTCTAAAAGGAATAAACTAAAGAGGCTCCAGACATAGCAAAGGGATGGGGTGGGATGAAGAAGTAAAAACTGGAGGGTTAAGGAAGTTTTGTGGGCCTGTCAATTAGCCTCCTTTACTTGTCCTGTCTGAAGAACTCCTACAGCAAAGTGTATGCCCTGCCCTCAGAGCTCCTACTGTCAGATTCTTTGCTGGAGATGGTGAACAGTCCCAGACTTCCATATGCTGACATATGAAGCATTCTCCAATGAAAATGCTACTCTCTGTGCAATGATGTTACAGTGAAGCCTGCCAATTAATAGGCCCACAAAGCTTTCAATCAACTCCATTCTCAAATAAGAGCAGATATTCAAAGATTACCAGATTTGAGAAAAATCTCCAGAATAAGAGACAAGAACAAAGCAACAGAGGAAAAGGAACCAAGATGAAACACAGATAATGTAGGAACAAAACAAAGTTTCACAAACTATAATTAATATCCTCAGAGATATAAGAAGATGTTACGTCCATAAGACAACAATTAGATGCTATAAAGGAGGAACAATAAGAGAAAAAGAAGAGCTTTTAGAAACTAAAGTTATGATAGATAAACCTTTTTTAAAAATCTTTAAAAATCAGTAGAAGATTTGGAAGAAAAAAATCATGTAATCCTAAAAGAAAATAAAAGAAGATAGAGTGATGGCAGATAAGCGAAAAGCAGAGATACATAGAAGATAAATCTGGTTAATCCAACACCTCATTTATAAAAGTTCTAACAAAAGCAAACAAAAAATGGTGAGATGGAAATGATCAAATATAAGAAAATTTCTCTAAGCCAAAATTATGAATATTCTGATGGCTCTATACTCTTAGAACCCCAGGTGAACATGGAATATCCAGGAAAAATCATTTTTAAAAACTCATACCAAGGCACATCACTGTGAAATTTCAAAATAAGAGTAAAATGAAAATTCTAAAAAGATTCCACTCAGAAAATCCAGGATGCTGGCAAAGGTACAAGAATCAAAATGACAGGACTTCCCAGCAACAATAAAGTATTGGATAACAATGGAATAATGCCTTCAAAATTCTTAGTGAGAAGTGATTGCCAAATCATAATTCTTTATGCAGCCAAACTAAAAATTAGTTGGAGGTCAGAGGAGGGAAGACTGCTATGAAGACTCAGCTATAACTTCCCTGCATCTTCTAGCTCCCCTGTACCCTTTCTTAGGAAGCTACTGAAATAGTACCCCAATGATGAAAAGGAGTAAACTTAGAGGGAGAAATATTTAAGGAGATCTCTAAGTAAGGGATTCAATCCAAAAGAATGACAAAGGGAAGTCTCCATTATGGAGGCTGTGCAATAGTCTTTTTTTTTTTTTTTTTAAAGGAATTGATTAAATGACAAATTTAAACATTTTGGGAAAACATATAATTGAAAACATATATATATATATTTATATATATATATATATATATATAATAGACCTGACAAACCAATTGGGAAAAATCAAGAAAAGATTCAGTGGTCATCTTAAATGCTTTTCACCAGATATTTTTACCTCTCCACCTTTCAGACACGTGGTAGAATTTCTCTTCTAAGGCATCTTGTGGTTTGTGAAGCCATGTGACTTATTCTGGCCAACAAATTGTAAGCAAAAGTGACACGCATCACATCTGGCCCAGAGCAGTTTAAATGGTTTGTTGCCCTTCAGAGCACTTTTCTTGCCGGTGTGGAGACTGACTAGTTCAAGAAAGTGGTTGCCCCAAGAGCCTAGGACCCTTAGTGACTATAATAAGTAGAGTCTCTCTCTCACCCCTTAAATCAACCCATAGTGGACACGCGACATGCATAAGAAAGAAACCTCCGTTGTTTTGAGTTGCTACTCAGTGAAACCTGTCCCCCATCCCGATAAGTATATGGAAATCCACATGTGTAAAACTAAGGCAATTATTAGAATCACAGTATACTACTAATTCTACAGTGATAATAATTGTATCATTGTGATAATGGAAATCTGACTATTAATTTAATAAAATTTTTGATACTACTATATTGAGAGGTTGGGAGAAGAAGTTAAGGGTTGTAGTGGTTTAAGAGAGCCAACAGACAAGGTCTAAAATTAATAAATCAAAAAATAGTAGTTAATGGTATCCTTTTAGCAATATGGAGATACACACCAGAAGAAACAGTTTAGACTACTGAGAGCTATTTCTCTGGGTTATGGAAGTAAATGAGAATGGGACCAAAGGACTGCTCTCTCTGTGAGAATGGAATCAAAGGACTGCTCTCTCTGTGTTATCTAGTACCATTTGATTTTAACTGTGTGCATGTATCACTTAGATGAAAATGAATTTTAATAGTGACTCTAAGCACTTTTTGACATTATTTGACATTTCTATCTTGAAAGAGTTGAGCATGAGGTTGGGTTTCCCCCTATTTCTCTGAATTCGCGCCACAGAGGGCAAAGTTGTGTCAATCTTCTCCCACTCGCTCTCTCTGAGCCCTCTCCTGGACTGCCCTGGTGTTGCCGAGGCCTAGACGGGCTGAATGCCAAGCCTGAGCAAAGGTATCTGGGCTCCCCTGGGAGGGCAGCAGTGTCATCAAGTCTGACTCATCTAAAAACCCCCTCACAGAACCAAGCCTGGGGTTGCTGCTGGGGAGAAGCTGGAAGAAACCACACACTTTTCTGGATGGATTGTAATGTCTGGCAGCATAGCAAGCACTGGTCTTCTGAAATTAAGCCCTGGTCTGAGAGGACCATCTTTGTTCAGAAGTTTACCTGTAAGTAAATATAAGGTCAGCCAAGGTGAGGTTTCAAAAAGGCCTACCTTTCAGTGGGCTGCATGTCTAAGAGGTAAAACCCCTCAGTCCAAACAGCTCAAAGTAGCTTGCAAGGTTGCAAGACCTTCCCAGGCTGTCCCCTGGGCTGGGTTAAGTCTCCAGACGAGAAGAGTGCTTGCCCACGTGAGTGGAAATGGCAAGGCCTAACAAGCCATCCAAATAAATGGCTGAAAACACTCCAGGAATTATATAGATTGTCAGGAAGGATGTTATTATTTCTTCAGTAATGAATGAAAAAGAGAAATAGTAGCCTTGCTATGTGCTAGGATGTTCTAAGTGCTTTTTGTATGATCTAATACTGGTATTATTATGGTCATCTTTTTACAAATAAGAAAACTGAGGCACAGAGAGGTTAAATGTCTTGTCCAAGGTTGCAGAACTGCAGAGTAACTGCAGAGGTGTAATTCAAATCCAGCTATCTCACTGGGCCCAGGGTCTAAAGTGAATCACCAGTAATATTTGAAGGAAAAATCATTTTCCAAAATTCCACATCAAAGTTCTGCACCAGACAGAGTAGGGGCTACTTTTCAAAGATGCTTTTGCTATTCACAATTCCACAAAGCACGGATGTATGTGAAACAATCATTCCCCCGACTGCATAGGTCTACTATTTATATGAAGCTATTTAACTTAATTACAAATAATTTAGGCTACAGATGGGAGCAAAGCAACATTAAGGGTCTTGATTTTGAAACCGTTCTAAAATAGCTTTTAAAATCTAGGAGGCAAATTGTCTTTCCAAATGAAAATGAATGTGTGATGCAGTGAAGTCTTAAAGTTATTAGCATCTTTTGCTGAGCCCCCATCTATTTCCTTTGTCATTTACGCGATGTACAGTCTTTAATTTCAGCTCCATGATCAAAGACATGAAACTTGAGAAGCTCACTATTAAAATCAATGGCTGCACTTGGAGAGAGGAACAGTGGCGACGTGATGGCTGCTTCTCACCTACAAGGGGAGACCAGACCCCCTTAAAGGTTTTCAGGCAGAGATCCCAGCCCAAGCTCTAAATGAGGAATGTGAAGTCACACACACACATACACACACACACACAGACACACACACACGGTTCAAGGAGGCTCAGCTTCGCCCATCCCATTCCACCGTACCTGTGAGAGCTCCATTGCTGAATGCAGTGCCAGGAAACATGTTTTTAGGAATTCAGAGTATCACGTTTCATAATTTGATTTAAATCAATTATCCCATCCCTCCCTGGAACAGGCACAAGCTCCAAAAATACAAAATGTAAATGGAACCAGCTGCAGCAAAAGCTTTTTGCCAGGATGGATTTCAGTCAACATAATCAGCCTCCTCTTCGAAGTACATTACTGTTGAGACCCAGAGATTGCGTGAACTGCTTCCAGTGTCCTGGGAGGGACCAGGAAGGTAACCAATTATGGGAGGGGAGAAATAGAAGGAGCTAATCTTCTCTGTCCTGGCTTGCCTTTGCCCCAAACTCTTAGGAAGAATTAATTCACTCCTCTGGGGGATACTGGGAAACTGAGGTCGTTACTGGCAGCCTTCAAACACTATCCTTAATTTATGGATATTTACTAAACCACATAATCACCCTGAGTTATACCATTACAGGGTTCAGCAGAGCCAAGGTCTGCAGTCCTGGGCGTGAAGATCAATTGTGAGAGGTTTTGTGAGTGTGTGTGAGTGTTTATTAAAGAAGGCATGAATGTACCCCACAATTATTTAGGCTCCCAACATGCTGCCCAACAAATGGATCCCATGCGTAGGGTTTGGCATCTTTCCATTGAAATCCTTCCCCTTAATTGATTTAAAATGATAATTCAATTAAAATAATTATTCTAATCAAACTTCATATCTTTTTGGCAGGTTCTATGGGGACCTCTGTCCTCAATGTTATTTTAGTATTTTCTTTATTTGTTTTCTCACTGGGCTGACTTTGGCTCTCTGAATCTTTGGAAAATTTTACGTCATTGGGTAATCATTGCACCTTTCTGGAGCTTTCCATTCAAGACACAGGGAATGAGGGAAACAAAATAACCTAGAGAGATACAGTACTTTGAATTGTGACCAAGTGGCAGCCAAGAAATGACTGAGAATGATGGACGGATGTCTCACCCACCCATTCACCTAAAATGTAGACCTCAGAGTGGCCAACCAGCCTGTTAAAGCTGTAGGGGGAGGACGAATGGTAGTCCCATCCCTCTTGCTCTTATCTTTTTTTGAGTTCCTCATTTTTCTTTCAGAGGCTGTTACACTGTTGAACTGTATCACAGTTGTATCAGATCTTGGGAATTCTCCTATACCTCTTCTAATTTTTGAAATATTATTATAACACATCTCATTTCTTCTACACAGCTACGTTGGAAGGTATGCAGGGCAGATCCTGTCAATCCCATTTTAAAGATTAGGAAAAAGCAACACAGAGATGGTAGGTAGCTCTACCAATACCACACAGCTAATATTGTAAGGTCTGACTGTCACTTTCCAATTAGAGAAACATATAGCAATGTAAGTGAAAAACTATTTCTATGTTTTAATTTTTTAATGTTAATAAAATGTGCAAGGACACTGGCCAGTATGATTTGTATAATGACCAACTTTTGCTTTTAAAAGAACCCCAAGATTCCAGGTGCACTTTTGCCTGAAGGATGCTATCCTCTTGATCTGAATCATTGATGCCTGGGAATCCAGCTGTGACCTCTCCCACTTTTCAGCCCTGCTAATGAGTATGCAAAAAAGATCTGCAATAGAAGAGTCAGGCCCCTTGATGCTATTCTAAGTTGAACATTGGACCAGGAGTCCAAGACTTGATTCAACAGCTCTGCCACTGATAAGGTATGTGACTTTGGAAAATCTTTTTTATCTCTGTGGGCTTCAGAGTACCCACTAGACCTTCAAATTCTAGTATCTACTTTTAATCAAAACAGCCTTGATTTTTGAGATTCCAATATTAAACCCATTTGAAAACTGTATCTAAGAGAAAAACTGGACTTCATCAAGGCAACAGGACAGTCTTATTTTTTTTTAATTAATTTAGTTATACAGCAGGTTCTTATTAGTTATCTATTTTATACATATTAGTGTATATATGTCAATCCCAATCTCCCAATTCATCACACCACCACCATCCCACCCCCACTTTCCCCCCTTGGTGTCCATATGTTTGTTCTCTACATCTGTGTCTCTATTTCTGCCTTGCAAACCGGTTCATCTGTACCATTTTTCCAGATTCCACATATATGTGTTAATATACGATATTTGTTTTTCTCTTTCTGACTTACTTCACTCTGTATGACAGACTCTAGGCCTATCCACGTCTCTACAAATGACCCAATTTCATTCCTTTTTATGGCTGAGTAATATTCCATTGTATATATGTACCACACCTTCTTTATCCATTCGTCTGTCGATGGGCATTTAGGTTGCTTCCATGACCTGGTTATTGTAAATAGTGCTGCAATGAACATTGGGGTGCATGTGTCTTTTAGAATTATGGTTTTCTCTGGGTATATGCCCAGTAGTGGGATTGCTGGGTCATATGGTAGTTCTATTTTTAGTTTTTTAAGGAACCTCCATACTGTTCTCCATAGTTGCTGTATCAATTTACATTCCCACCAACAGTGCAAGAGGGTTTCCTTTTCTCCACACCCTCTCCAGCATTTGTTGTTTGTAGATTTTCTGATGATGCCCATTCTGACTGGTGTGAGGTGATACCTCATTGTAGTTTTGATTTGCATTTCTCTAATAATTAGTGATGTTGAGCAGCTTTTCATGTGAACAGACCAGTCTTGATTAGTAACCTCCTGGCAGAAGTTTAAACCTCTTGATCCAAGGGAACTCCTGCTTATCGCATATTATGAGTATACCTTTTTTAAAAAAATAACTTTGCCGCACCTTTGATGATGCTTTGATGGAATGTAAATTTAGCTATTTTACAGATGGCAAAATACAGACCTGGAGAGACATCTTGAGCATCTCATCATGCACCTAAAGGCAAGGAAGGGCCTGAAAATGAGGAAGAGGAAGGAGTCATGGGCCACAGAGCCTGAATGGAGAAGCCACAAAGAAACCTGCCCAAGGGCTCGGACTTTGAGTCCCAGGCCTCTAGCTTGGTGCTTCTCTGTAGATCTTGCTCTGGGTAGAGCCTATCTCGGGATTTACGTTAAAAGACATATGGAAAAATCAAAGAAAAGGGGGCTGTGGGAAAGGGCATTAAAACATCATTCAGAATGAAACTAGGTCAGACAGCAAGTTTCTCCCAAACCTCATTCTTTTCCAGATTGTTTCTATGCAGGATTACCCATTTTAGGTGATTCAGCTTCCAGAGGGGATCCCTTCACACATAGACACTTTGTCCATTGCGGCTGTATGTGGCTAACAAATTGAAAACAAATTCTATTTACATGTATATAAGAACAAATTTTACGCACATATATATGACCCAGCCCAAACTGCAAGCTCAAAGAAACCCATATTTTATGGTATGCACTATTCTTTTCTTTTACTCCTTTTAAATGTAATATTAAATGTACAGAAATATGAAAAATAATAAACAAAAATAAAGACCCCCTCCTAAGAAAGTAACTGAAGTAATGGAACTAAATCATCTCCTAAGACTGTTTTATGCAAAAAGCCTATTCAATAAGCAGTTTCTATTGTAGGAAATCATTTGACCAGCTGGTCCATTAAATTCCTGGCTGTGAGTATCACCTGGAGAAGGTGTGGAACATGCAGATTCCTGGGCTGGCCTGCAGGTATTCTGACCCAGTAGTTCTCAGCAGAAGCCCAGGAATATGCATTTTTAATAAGAACCCAAGCTGATCCTGATGTCCTGACCTACAAACCAATTTTCAGAACCACTGCCCTGGACAATTTCCTCGGAAGGCTCTAACTGATTAGTGATCAATAAGTTTACTTTTGACTACTGTCATTTACCAGGACTCCTTAGACTGACTAGTCTCTAATAGAATTTAGAGGTTTAGAGGAACAAGCAAGGGACTAAGATCCAGGAGGCCTGGATTATATTCTCAGCCCTGTAGCCAGAGTTGGATGGCCTCATCTCTCCTACAGTAAAATGAGTTAATAAATGTAGTTATTATTATATGCAGTGATCAGCATCACAGCAGCAAAATCTAGATTTCTCTTTTCTAAACAATGAAAATAAACAGCAGGCATTACGATAACACTGGTGTGGTGCTTTCTGGGCCTGGCATTGGTTCACCTACTAGGTACTGAGTGGAAATATCCAAATTCATTTAATGCCAATGGTATTTCTCAAATGCCCATTCTGAGCCAAACCAAAACACTTATATGAAAGTTATAAGACATGGGCCATTACCTCTCCTGGAGAGTTAATGTGTAACCTCACAGAACTCATTCTATACTAGAATTCACTAGCAATAGGAGTCATTCCATATCAGAGACATGCAAAGTGCATGCAGAAGGACTGAGAGACAAAGAAACATGTTTAGCATGGGAAGGAGTAAGTCCGAGGCTCTTTGTGGAGATTTGTGGAGAAAGTTAAGTTTGGGGTAAGGTCTTAACAAGCCATAATCTTTGAGTTCATGGGAAGGAATAAAGTCTTGAATTTTGGCTGTTGCTTAACTTAGGCAGACTGCCTGAGACCATGGGACGTAAATGTCCCTCCTTATCGGAAGAGGCTATTTTCTCTCTCCTAGTGTGTATTTCAAAACTAGGCTGATATCCCATGTAAACATACATACATACACACATCCATCCATCCATCTAACACTCTTCCTATCAAGGACTGCACTTTTCGCTGGGGATGCAAATAGGATGAAGCCTTGATACTGCTCTCAAAGTTTACAAGAGAACCACAGAGTTCATCAGTGAGAACTTCTCAGTCGCCACAGGGACATCCCAGTGAGCTCAGATTAAGTAATCCAGGAACATTCTTTCACTTCTCTTTTTCCAGATTAACTCATTCTGCCCAGGGGGAGAGTGACTGGAGAGAGAGCATAGTATTACGATTCAGGTATAGATTCTGGAGCCCCACTGCCTGGCATGAATCCTGACTCTAAGTAACTCAAATAACTGCCAGCTGTGTGATCCTGGGAAATTTACGGAATTTCTCCAGGGCTCAGTTCCTCATCTGTAAAATGGGGACAATAAATTAATATATGGAAAGCACGGAGAAGAGTGCCTACAAGCTCCGTGTGGACCCTAAGTAACTGTTCACAGACATGATACTAACATGATGTCTCCTCCTTCCCTAGTCATCATCAGCTGCTTGAGAGCAGGAGATCTGTAGCCGCCCAACTCCATCACAGATGGGCACCACCCACGAGAGCATCTACTACGTGCTAAACACTCAATATGTGCATTTTCGTGCAGGCTTTCCTGGGAGCTCCTCTTTTAAAGCAAATCGACATTTCCTTATGGCCTGACGTCCATAATCTTCCCGGAGACAGAAAATAGCTGGTGAACACCCTTTCTACAATAACGCAACTAGCACTTCATGCCCTCCCTCAGGTTACCCAGCAGGCTCTTCCTTTCCAGGCTGATCCATTCTTCAACACTGCCATACAAATATGCCCCACCCACAGCCTTTTAATCATCTCCCTTGCTTGGCCCAGAGCCTGCCCCAATTCTCTGTTGTCCACGTTGCCCGGGAGAGCTCCAAATAGGACAAGCACACACTATTCTCCAAAAATGTCTTCTCCAGTTTTCAGTTCTGATAAATGCCCTGGTGCATTAGACTGAAATATTTCTGAAAATAAGATTCCATACACTTTCTTACTATTTCCTTCACCTTAACCTGATGGATTAAGAGGCTCTGGATGGAACGAAGGTGACTGTGCTCATAAGTGAGAAAAGGTATGTGGGCTGATAGATATTCTTACCCACTAGGACTTATATCAGATCCAGAAAGCAGGCTTCATTTCACATGTCAACTCCAATCACTTGATGTAAGGGTTCTGTTCAGGAGGATTCTGAGGTCATGTCTCAATAAGAAGTGAGCTGTGATCAAATAATAGTGTGTGCCATGGGCTCAGGAGTGGGGAACAGTTTTTGATACATGCTAGGCCTGCCCTAGATCCTTCTGGCAGTCTGCATACTAACCTGGTAAACTTAAGGTTTGGAACATGCTCCTATGTATGTACTCTGATTTGAAGAATACAGTCAGCCCTTCAGGTCAAATATTTTTTCAATTATTTTGATCTCTTGATAATCACTTTTACAATTACAAATCTTCAACAAGGTCCCAATTCACTTTAAAATGTGTATCTTGGAAGGAATGATTTAAGCTATTACCAGCTTATTACTATTCAATCTCAGAGTAACTAGCTAGTCACCTAGCAAGGGCCTAAGGGAATGGTATCCAGAACAGCTAAGTTTTGACATGGGGGATGAAAAAGAAAGGAATTTGGAATATTTTCTCAAAATATACTCACTGATGGGGTTCCACAGCGCAGCCTGGGCAGTCATTAGGGAACATGAAGGCACACAGTATTGGGAGAATAATGAATGGAGTGTCACAGAATGGATTGGATTTAGCAACATATAGATGTCTGAAAAGCATACACCATCTGTTTCACAAATTGGCCTATCCCTGGTCCTAGGGGATAACTGTAACTTTGCCAAGTGCACAGAAGATACACAAGAGGTCAAAGGCACTGCTACTTACCAACTAGATGAGGAAAACCGATTAAGTTCTATTCAGCTACTAAAGGAAGGAATCCCAAGGAAGTTTAGGCATTCAGCCCAGTGTTTTGGCAAAGGGAACGGGATGAAGGGTAGGTAGTCTCTCTTCCCTTCTAGGGTTTTATAACTTCTATTACTGTATGTCATCTATCGTAAGGCTGTTCACATATTAACATCTCTAAAATCAAGATGCATTTGAAAATCAATGGCATTTCATAGTTTAATTTAGACAACTTGTTTTTCCTTTCCTAACGGAACATAAAATAATGGCATCTATTACATTTGATGGCAAATGCGATGAAACACAGTAAATTGGAAGGGGGAGTTTAATACATGGGAATATGCCAGAATCCTTTACCATCTCTTCTCTTAGGTTCAGCCACAATCAGCACAGCCCTCCAAGCCTCTGTCTCGAATCCATCAAGTGTTTGTAGAGTCCCCAAGACTCCCAGGCACAGTGATTACGCTTGTGCGGCTACATAAAAAGTCTTGCCTGAAAGGGAAAAGGCGACGTGGCCCTATTTATTTTAATATGTCTTCAGCTATTTTAAAGGGTTTTTTTCTTACTTCCATGTTGGAGGTCTTTCTACCAGTTTGGAAAAGTGCTCCCCTCCCTGAATTCCCCAAACGCACCAGTTAAATGTTAAAGCTTAAGAGTTTTCTATGTGGCCCTCTGTTTCCATTAGCTCAAGGAACAGCAACTAAGAAAGGAAGGAATGCTTTCAGAGTGTCATTTACACCCCCAGAGGCTCTGTACCACCCACGGTCTTCCCTCTCTGCCTCTCAAATGGATCAGAGCAAAATTAAATATCAAAACTCACTCAGACACTCCCAGTTTCTCCAGACTTTCAGACTAGCCTTTGCCACCTGGTAAGGCATAGAGCTTAGTTGAGCTCTGGGTACATAAAATAAAGTTGCTATTGGTGTCTTGTCAATCAACATCCAATCCTGTGCAACGGCAGAGCGTGCAGCCATGTGCCTGCCACATGTAGAATGTTACTCAGCCACCTTAGAGGGAGGGGACAACTCCCCCAGGGAAATTCTCACAGTCCAGACATCTGACTCAGGGATCCAAGTGGAGGAAAAGATAAGAGAAGACTCAGGAATGAATTCATGGCAGGTACTGATGTAACTCTGATCTCTCCAGGCTTGACCATCCAACTATGCGTGGGGGAGAAAAAGAAGGAAAGAGGACAGACAGTAAAGAATGGAAAGGAGAGAGGAGGGCAAGTATGTTCTCTTCTGGAAGCACAGCCAGGAGTTCAAGGGGAGCACATTCTCTAGAAGCAGCACCTCTCAATAAAAATTTCTTCAGATACTATGCTGAGTAATGTTAAAAAGTATAGGTGAAAAGACATCAGAGACAACCACGTGAAAGCAAGGAGAAGCTAAGAGAAACTATGTGGGAAAACCTGGAGGTAGAGAGTAAACTTTTCTCATTCCCATGAATAATGCCATGTGGCAGCCATGACTCTGCTTAGGGAAACTGGCTTAGTCAGGAGCCAAGGGATGCTGCTAAGGAAGAACCAAAGCTGATAATCATTCAAGAGATTCATGCTGGGGCTTCCCTGGTGGCGCAGTGGTTGAGAATCTGCCTGCCAATGCAGGGGACAAGGGTTCGATCCCTGGTCTGGGAAGATCCCACATGCCGCGGAGCAACTAGGCCCGTGAGCCACAACTACTGAGCCTGCGCGTCTGGAGCTTGTGCTCCGCAACAAGAGAGGCCACGATAGTGAGAGGCCCGCGCACCGCGATGAAGAGTGGCCCCCGCTTGCCGCAACTAGAGAAAGCCCTCGCACAGAAACGAAGACCCAACACAGCCAAAAATAAATAAATTAATTAAAAAAAAAAAAAACGAGTACTGTTAAAAAAAAAAAAAGAGATTCATGCTGGGCCAAGGAGAAAAATCAAGAATCTATTAGCTGCATTAACTGGCTAACAGAAAAAATACATTCATTAATACATGCTTGCCCTCCAGTGAATGTAATAATGTCTCTGTCACTGTCTCTCAACCTCTCTCTCTCTATCTCTCTCAATTGCTTGGCCTGAATCAATGTCTTCTGGTAAAGTCCTAAAGGAGGACGATACCTTCCCCAAATCCTACCTCCCAGTGTTTTTTCCCTTCAAGTTACATCTGGTCATGTCTACAGAGTATTAAGACACTAGTTGATTTATCAGAGGAAGTCACAGGAATGAAACAATCTTCAAACTGAGACTTTAGCAGAACTGACAGATGTAGTAGTTCCCTGTAGAACAGCTACGACGTGCAGAGGAACTTGAATATCATTGCCCTAAATTACCAGGAATGAATTGCCCAAATTAAGGCATATGAGCATGTCTCCTTCTCTGGAGATTGTGTGAGAAGTAAACACACCTTCACTTATCTGATCTACTCCTCTGTGGTTTTAAGTGTGGAAGAACTTACTCATCGGAAAGAATATTTTTCTCCTCTAACTGAAGAAGCTTAAGAAGAATTCCCTACGTGTTTATAGAACTTATACCATTTCAAGTACTCTCAATTGTTAATTGCATTTGATGCTCACAGGCATTAAAGCCCACAAGTGAGATGTGTATTTACAGTTATCTTAACACCACCAAGCAAACTAGCAATATCTCTGTAAACCGTACATTACCAGTTGCTCATAGCCTCAAATGATCTTTCTCTCCATCCACTGTCCTACCCTTTCTTCTTCCCTAAAGCTTATTTCCCTTCCTGGTCAGTTCTGCCTCTTTTAGAGCCTGTATTACTGTTGTTATATATATAGATGCTTACAATTCAATTGCTTCTGAGGATCTTTATTCATAAGTTGATGTCTCTCCCATTTTCTCTTCTTTTTTTTTCTCTTTTCTACTATCAAAACCCTGATCAAATGATGCCCACACTTTTCACAACAGATTTTGTTTTGCTTCCCCTTTGCAACCCCCTTTTCTTGGCCATATCCTTTGGTACTTATACTTGTTCTCCTCGTGATTTGCATAGAGAGTATTTACTTGCCCTTCCTCACCCTGATTCTATTTCTGCTGCCACAAAAATAAATTGATGTTAGCCTCAAACCATCAACTTCAAAAATGGAAATTACTTATTTGTATAGAGATTCTTTCCAAAAGTTTTCTTCTTACAAACTCAGCCTTTACTCTTCAACCTGCCACAGAATTTTAAACCTGAAAGACACCTATAAAATCTAACCCAACTGTCTTATTTAGAGATGAGTAAACAGGGATGCAAACCCAGGTCTTATCAGTTATGGTCTTTGCAACACATATTGATATCTGGCCCAGTCACATCGCCCATCTGAGCTTTATTCTCATACATTATTTGATATTGTCACCGAGTGGCCCAAGTGTATTTTGAACTTGATCAGACTCCATCACTGAGTTCCTTACTCTTCAAAACTCCTCCTCTTACCCCAGAACCTGCTACTCCTCCCTGGTGAATATACCGCCATGCACCAGAGGTCATCCTTGATTTGGGTGTCATCCTGATTTCTCCCCTCTTTCCCCCTCATCCCCAGCTCATCTCTTGATCTGCCCCCTTCTCTCAGGTTTCTCTCTCACTAGCTTAATTCAGGCCACCAATAGCTCTTACTTGAATTACCACAACAGCATCCTAAGTGGTCTCCCTGCTCCCACTCTCGCCCACGTCCAATTGCAATCACATCTCCTTGCAACCAGCCAGAGGGAGTTCTCCAAAAAAAAATTCGGTCATGCCACTACTCTGATCAAAACCATCAGTGAGTCCCCCCACTGCCATTAAGAGCAGGTCCAGACTCTGAGCAGGGTTACAAGCTATCTATGTTTTGACCCTTCCTTATGTCCAAGCTCATCTTTGGCTGCTCCCACATCACATTTCAAACCAAACTTCCTTCAGTCACTTGGATGAGTCATGCTCTTTCCCACCATCCAGACTCTGCACAAGCTATTCGCTCTGGCTGCAGGATTTTTCCTCTTCCATTTTATTTGGATAACTGGCAAACTCCTCTTCACCATTCAGGTAGGAACTGTAGAAAGCTTTCCCCCAGATCCCTGCACAGCTCAGGCTCACTTCTGCAGTTGCTGGCTCAGATGTCACCTCTTCAAGGAGCCCTCCCCTCACCGGCACCTCACCCATCATCATGCTCCATCCTCCTGCTCTGATCGCTTCTCCTCATAGCACGCATCACAGCCTCTTGGATTATAACCCATTTGCTTATTGTTGTCTCTGCCTGTCTCTGCCCCTCCCCAACACCCCCCCTCCACCACATTAGATGTCCTTAAGCACCATGAGAACTCGAACTCTGCCTGTCTCGGTCACTGCTGAATCCTCAGTGCCTAGAGTAAGCACTTAATAAATATTTGAGAAATGAATATTCTCCATGCTTAGCACAATACTCTGCTTATAGTAGTAGCTTAATAAATACTTGAGGGAGGGATGGAGAAAAGAAGGGAGGAAAGAAGGAAAAGAGGTTAAAAGCTTGAGAACTCATACTGGCTTTCATCTTTCCTTTCTATAAGAGCTGCTACGTCGTCTCCTTCTATTGTGTTTATTTCATCATTATTCTCCTATTAGCCATTGAAAACAGTTGCCAAAAAATAGATCAGACAATCATCAAACTTAACACAGAATCCAGCAGCGCAGTGAGACCCTCAGTCATGAGTGCACTTCCAGACTCCTCCAACTCATTTCTTAAGCTTAGATGTCTGCACTGAGTCACCAACTTCTGCAACTCTGATTGAAATGCCAGAGTTAGTCCACAGCCTTGCCCCTTCCCCTGCACTTTTCCTGAGAACAATTACCTAAAGAACTCCTGTTTTATTCTATTTTTCTCATACGCCATCTCCTAGCTTCCCAGCCCTAACCCGGTCTGCGACCTATGTGTAGGTGGCATTGTTATTATTTCTTGACCTCTTGTCCCTCATCACCTGCATGGTGTCGACAGAGATGCATCTCGTTTGTTCTCTGATTTGTACTATTTTTTCCCTACTTAGTTCACTTTTATTTTATAGAGAACATTTGCTTCCTATTCTGAGTTTCCTCTGAACCATTCCTTTCTTTAATGACCTATTTGAGAATCCTTCCCACTAGACTGAAGTTTAAGGGCCTCACCTTCCTTTCCTTTTTGAAACAGGGAACTATGTTTGCCCACATCCCATCTGTGAACTCCTCTTATCACCACCCCCCACAACCCAGTCGGTCCATGAGCACTGGCAGTGACCTGCCCTCTTGGGTGCAAGAACACAGAAGGGTGTCTGCTCCAGGCAGAAAATTAGAATTCACCCAGAGCAGGGAGGTCCCTGGATCTGTTCATGCACATGAGCCTCAGTTCCTTCCTACTGAGATTTTTTCCTCCTTTACAGCCCCAGCATCGCTCCTTTTGGCAGAGGAAATGAATGTAAAAGAGGACTGATGGAGTTTGCACTGTACTGATTTTCATCAGCAGTACCCTGGTGCTGCCAAGCACCCAGCCAAAGGGTTTCTTTCCTTCTTATTCCATGCTTGGCTTTAAATCCTTTTCCCTATGCTAAGCATTTCTGAAAGCCTTAGTTCACACTTTGAGCTTTAGCTCTCTTTCTTTTTAAAATTTTCTTTTCATATTTTTCTTTTTTCTTTTACTTTTTTTTACACTAGACATTCTCTTTTATGCATCCCTGGTTCAAGGTTTATTCTTTTAAATTTCATACGTCTTTAAAAACGTGAGCTCATCAGCAAAGGACCTGTGGGAGACTAGTATCAGGGTGAATCAGAATAGAATCAGGACTGAACAAAGAACTTCTTTTTTTCATTTACTTTTAAGGTACTCATTGCAACCTTGATTCATAGAACATTGTAGAAAATAAGAAAATCAAAAAGAAAAAGATTGAATTTATTCAAAACCTGGCCAGCTAGGAATAATCATCATTAACATTTGGGGTATATACTTGCAGGGTTTTTTTCTTGATGCATTAGCAAAAAAAAAAAAAAAAAAATGGAATTAACTGTTCATCCCATTTTACTGCTTTCTGAATTCACTTAACATTCTACTGTACACATTTTTCTGTGTCATGGAATATTGTTCTACAATATCATTTTTAAAGACTACATAGTATTTCATGATATAGATAAGCTATTATCAATTCAACAAATGCTTATTATGCGTCACAGGATGTTTCCCACACTGGGGATTAGAAACAATTGTGTACTGAACATCATTGTAGAGGAAGCTTTGTGCTTATCAATGATTGTTTTTGGGGGATTCATTCCTAGAAATGGAACTGCTACATCAAGAGATACGAATCAAATTTGGGGGGATATAGATCAAGATCACCTTCTGTATGGGCTTTACATTCTCCGTGAACGTATAACAATTTATATTCTCTGGAGATGGGCATGTGTATGTCCCACATCCAGGACAACAGTGGGTATTACAGTTTTTTAAAAAGCTTATCCAATTTTATAGATGATAAATGGTGTTATTTGTTGCTTTCAATTGCATGTATTTAGTCACTAGTAGGTAATCATATTTTTCATATGCTTATTGACTTTTTCTGTTTTTGTGAATTATTTGTTCATATCCTTTATACATTTTCTTACTAGAGTGCTTGTCATTTTCTTAAAGTTTATAGGAGTTCTTTATAGGATATTAGTAGACCTATCCTTATAAATATTTTATCCCTAGTTTTACTTACTTTTAAATTTTCATTATTTTTATGGAGAACTAGTCTTCATTTAGGAAATTAATTATTCTTTTCTTATATATTATCTACCTTTGGTATTATGCCTTAAATATCTTCCCCACCAAAAGATGATTTTTTTCTAAAGCACCCATATCTACTCCTAGTACTTTTATGGATTCTTTTATCTACTTAAATATTGAATTCATATGGAACTTAATTTGGTACATGGTGTGAGGCAGGAGATCTTTATTTTTGTCCCAAATGGTTAGCCATGTGTTTCAAAATCTTTTCTTAAATAATCTTTCCTTCCCCAGTGATTTTAAGTACCATACTTATCATATAAAAATCATTGTATATACTTAGGTCTATTTTTGGATATTCCATCCTGTTAATTTGAAAAGAACTGGCTTTTAAGTTTTCTTATTTAGAAATGAACTTTCATTTATTAAGATGTTGTTTCTCAATAAAAGCCTGTTGTTTCTTTCAAATAAGTCTTTAACATTCCTTATTAAGTTTGTATAAACACATTTTCTTTTTCTGGTTGCTAGTATTAACGGGATTGTCTTTCTCATCCTGTTTTAGGGGTTATCACTTGTATACAGGAAAGGAATGGCTGCTATGATGCACTGCTTAGACCCTCCATCTTGGCTTGTACATGCATTTCTCTAGCTTCTGAGTGTTGATGGATGACAGTTTAAACTGAGTCCCTCTCTTCACCCGCCCTTAGCAGGAGAGAGCTGCCTTGCCTCGAGCCATACTCTTCCCCTAGACAGCCCATGTCCTGTGACTGGTAGGTTAGGGATATGAAGGTCCAGACTCCTTGCTTCAAAGCAGGGAGATTCTCAAGAACCATCCCAGCTCCTGGGCTCCCCATGGAAGTGGGCATGGTTCTTGTGGCAACTTCATCACAGTCTAACACCTCCCTTCACTCCCCCTAAGGTACTGACCCTGAAAGCATTCACCAATTAGCTTCCTGCATGGGAGCGTCCAATTCAGAGTCTTTTTCTCAGGGAACCAGTCTTAAGACAGTTGTTGTTAGAAGTAATCTAAGAAAGAAGGCTGAATTAATAGGCAGTTTTGGAACTGGATCACCTGCTAACTAGTTGGCAGTGAGGACCCCATCCCTAGAGGCTGGTAGAGAACTACAGCCTTGCTGTAGCAGTGCAACTGCTAAAATTTTCACCAGTGACAACCTGGGACAGGATACTCGTGGAAGCAAACACGCTGGCAGGTGCAGTAGCTTATGCTTTGAGAGGTTTGGAGGAAGTAGTAATTATAAGGACAGTGGCTTGCTGAGTGGCACTGATGCACTGGAGAAAGACAAGAAAAGGCTGAGAGTGATTAATCACTAATTGAATGCTAAGTGTGAACATCAGAGGACCTCCTTGGCAGCATGTAAAGATGCTCTGATTTCTCATCTCCTGTGGGAGGAGGAGGTTAAGGATCAAGCCCAAGACTTAAATATAAGAGTAACAAAGCTGCAGAGAAAGTTGAATTTTCAGCCCAGGTAAGTGCACTTTACCAAGGTCAGGGCCCTGAATGGGGAAGGTGTGGGACCATGAGATTTGAGATGGCTCATTTTGGTCAATACACTTGGAAACCTTTACACTCCAGATCCCCCTGACCTCTCTGGGCCGACACAGGAGGCCCACTGCTCCCTATGAGTATAGAGCACCCCCTTGCTTAAAGATGATGCAGAGGTCTCTGCCCTGCAATGGAACCTGTATCCCTGAACAAATACCCCACTATTAAAGTGGGAGCTTATGGGGGCCAAGTAATAAATGGAGTCCTGGGCCCAATCTTGCTTGCAGGCCCATTGGGTCCACAAATCCACCCCTGGGATTTGAAAATGTCCTCGGATGCCAAATGTATAAATGAAATGGACATACTTGGTAGATGACAGAATCTTTACATGGGATCCTTGACCTTTGGGGTAAGAGCTATTGTAGTGGGGAAGGTCAAGTGGAAGCCTCTGAAACTTCCCCTTCCCAGCTGAAAATTATAAATAAAACACTTTATCATGTCCCTGGGAGAATAGCAGAGTTTAGTAGCACTCTAAAGACTTCATCATAATCTAGAATGCAGGGGTGGTAGTCCCCATTATACCCACTTAATTCTCCAGTCTGGTTATTACAAAATCCAGACTGATCCTAAGGGATGACAGTGGATGACATCAAACTCAGTCTAGCAGTAGCTTCAATTACAGCTGCTGTGCCAGATGTGGTACCTTTTCTAAGGCAGATCAACATGGCCTTAAATATATGGTATACAGCCATTGATCTGGTGAATCCCTATTTCCATCCCTGTTAGAAAGAAGGATCAGAAATAGTTCTCTTTCATTTTGGAATAGGCAAGAGAATACAATAACCATCTTTCTCTGGGACTGTTAACTTCTCCAACCTCTGTCATACCATAACTTTAAGAGATTAAAATCTACTTGACCTATTGCAGAATATCACACTGATCCATTCTATTGGGCAGGATGAATAAGAAGTAACAAGTATGTTGGAGGCCTCAGTAAAACACATCTCCAGAGGGTGGGAGATAAACTCTATGAAGATTCAGGGACTTGCTAGGTAAGTGAATTTTTTTAAAGACCCAGGGATGTTGATTCATCCCTTCCAAAAATAAAGGACAAAATTCTGCGTCTCACATCTCCTGTCAATAAGGAGGAAGTACAATGCCTGATAGTCTAGGTTCTGCAGGAAACATTTTTCTGTACTTGAAAATATTGCTCTGATCCCCCTATTGGGTGACATGATAGGCTACCACTTTGGGGTAGATCCCAGAGCAGAAAAGGGCTCTGCAAAGCAGGACCAAGCTCTGATGAAAGCAGGCCTGCCCCTTGGTCAATATTACTGTCAGACTCTATTAATTAGAGGTGTTGGTATGGGGAAAAGATGTCCTGTGGAGTTCATGGTAAGCCCCAATGGAAGAATCACAGCATAGCCCCCTGGGGTTCTGGAGCAAAGTCATGACACCTGTAGACAAAATGATGTCTTTTGAAAAATGATTCCTGTATGCTACTGGCTCCTGGTAGAGACATAATGCCTGATTATGGGACATCAAATGACCACGTGACCAGAACTGCTCACCATGAACTAGGTTCTATCAAACCTAACAAGTGATAAGGTTGGGCAAGCTCAGCAACAATTCCTCATAAGATGAGTGCTGTCCAACAAGCCGGGCCAGAGGGCACAAGCAACCAGCACAAGCAGGTGGCCTTGACCCACAATTCGCGCACTGCAGTTACACCAATGCCTCACCCTCAGCTCAAATCTATGGCCACAGGGGCAGGTCCTTTAAGACTCTCCCATGGGACTAAATGACAAGAGAAAAAAGTTTGAGCTTGGGTGACAGATGTGTCTGTTCAATATGTGGGTGTGGGGTGAAAATGGGCAGCTACTATACAACAGCCGCACTCAGAGGTGGCCTAGAAAGGCAGTGATACAGAAAATCCTCCCAAGGGGCAGAGCTTCAGAAGATGCAGTGGGCAGTGCACTATGGAATGAGAAGTGGCTCAAGATAAGAATACACGTGGGCTTAAGGCCAATGGGGAATGGCTCCTCTGGTGTGTCAGGAGGCTGAAGGAGAGAGAGTGGAAGATCATGGGCAAGAAGAGTTCAGGCAGAAGCATGCGGATGAATCTCCGGAAGGCGGCATCGAACGTGAAGATCTTTACCTTCATGTTAACTAATCCACCACAGAGCGTCCACCATAGAAGGGCTAAACAAACAGGCAGGCAGGATGACTTGTTCAACTGATGTTAGCCAGCCTCTGCATCAACCCACCAGTGCTGGCAGAATATTTGTAGGAACTGAGTGGCCAAAGAAACAGGGAAGAGGTCTGTGCATGGGCCTCACAGCATGGGCTCTCAGGCACTAAGACTGATGTAGCTACTGCTGCCACCAAATGTCTCACCTACCATGAACAGAGACCCATGCTGAGTTTCTGAAAAGGTACCATCCCTCAAAAAGACAACCAATGATTACATTGCACCCTATCCTATACCCTAGAAGTGATTCAGTGATTCATCCTGACTGGATTTAAAACACTTTCTATCCATGGGTTTGCCTTTCCTGTCTGTAGGCCTCAGTCAGCATCACTATTTTAGAGGTGAATATTTGAGCTGCTGACCCAGACCCCACAAATATCATATTGGACTGAGGTACCCACTTTACAGCAAAGGAATCACAACAATGGGTACATGGTCATTGGATCCACTAGTCTTATCTCATATCGCATCACCCAGAAGTTGTCAGCCGGATAAAGCAATGGGATGGCCTTTCGAAGGTGCAACTGAGGTGCCAGCTCAGAGATGATGCTATGTGAGAATGGGGCACCCTCTCCAGAACGTAATATACACTCCAAGTCAATGCACACTATATGGTGCTGAATCTCCATAGACAGACTATATAGTTTCAGAAAAGAATGGCTGGAAACAGGAGTGGCACCACTTACTATCACTCACAGTGACCCACTTGTGGGAATTTGTGATTCCTGCTCCTGAACTCTGTAGATTTAGAGATACTGGGTCCCAGGGAAGGAAAGCTTCCATCAGGTGACACAGCAAGAATCACACTAAACTCTAAGCTCTGATTCCATCTGGTCACTTCAGGATCCTCGTGCCAAGAGACCAGCAGACAATGAGTCACTAGGGTAACTGACCTAATCATCAGGAGGAAGAGGGGGTGCTGACTGGGAAGGGAAGAATGTTTTTGGAAACCAACTGATCCACTGGGGCATCTCTTGGTAGAACCTTGTCCAATTTTGACAGTAAGTGGACAAGTGCACAGCCATGGCCTGAGAAGGGCATGACAACTGGGGACTCTGGTTACTCAAGCATGTGGGTCTCAGTCATCCTACCAGGTAAACACCTAGACCAGCAGAAGTGCTAGGCAATCATGAGGTGATACTAGGATGCATAGTAGAGGAGATGGTGAATACTGGTTGCAATCTTGAGACCAGTGACAGAAGCGAGGGCAGAAGTTCAGCCCACTTACCTTCCTCTTCTGGGCTCTCTTTTCTTGTTCATTAAAATCTTCTTTTATATTTACTGATTTCTCTTTTATGCTTTTTAAGGCTACACTCTGTTTTTACTTCTTGTAGTCTTTCTTATTTATTAATTAAAACATTTAAAATTACACATTTTCTTTGATTATAGTTTTAGCTACACACCATCAGTTTTTGTGTGATGTTCTCATTTCATGTCTAAATAGTCTAGAATGATATTTTTATTTTTCTTTGAACTAAGACCTAAGAGTGCTTCATTTCATTTTTTAACTTAACTAAAAATTCATCTTTAACAAATTTTTATAGGGTCTCTTTCTCAAATGTTTATATAAATTCAGTTATCTGGTACCCTTGACTTCCACAACTAAAACATTTGACTTAACAGCACATTGCTATGCACAAATGATTTCTTAGGTCACATTTTTACCTATTGGATCATCCTTGTTCCAGCAATCGTTCCATTCTCCATCCTTAAAAAAAAACAACTTTCTATCAGAAGGAAGTATGGTATTGGAAACCATCTATGGTATTAGAAACCATCCAACTTGCTACAGCCCAACTTCCCATTCATATTGCCAAGTTGAAACCTCAAACCAAGCTGCTTTACTGGAACTCTTACCGCAAGCAAAATCCCTCCTAAACAAAGTCCCAGTGTTTTCTATACTTGCCCTTTCATTCATGAATAAAATGAATAGAGCCTCTGACCCCGACCTGCTCGATTAAAGCCTGCCACGTTCTTCCAGGGGTTCTTTTCTCCTGGTAGAACATCCACACCAGATTCAATCCCTGTGTGGGTCTGAACTTCACATTGAACTCTGTGCCTACAGAAATGTGCTATCCTATAAAAAGCATCCTTTCACTGAATTCATAATTGGGGTTCGCACACTATATTACCTCTGAGTAGCTGCTTTTTGCCTCAAGAGGCAGAGACCCAAGACTCAATTCCAGTATGTGCCCCAAAGGTTTATTCTTGTTGTTTCTTCCCCTCCTAGCAGCTGCACAAGTTCTCTTTTCCTCTCCTGAAAACTCAGAAAAATAAGCAATGCCTCCATATTTTGCTTTCTGCCCATCTTATACATGAGGAAACAGAGGCATTAACAGATGAAGTGACTTTTCCTAAACCAATCAGTGGCAGGTTAGCAGCTGAGCTAGAATTTGTATCTCCTAACTTCTCCAATTACAGTTACCCTAGAATTATGTTGAAGTATATAGAATTGGGTTCATTCTCAATGAGCAACCTCAGATGGAAAGCAGCCGATATCTAGCCTTCAGTGTCTACATAGTCAGATGGCACAGGCATAAACTCACAACCATCTCAAATTCGATATGCATATTCTGTCGTCATGTGTCCTCATGTCACCAGCATACTCCCTTGTCAATCTCAGGTGACTGTTCTTAGTTTTACCCTATTTTACCTTCAACCAGCATTATACCCCAGTCCTGTAACCTGAAGCTTCTTTTGATCCTCAGTAGATTTTCCAGTGTAAATATTAAATGTGCAAACTCCTATAAATCTTAGAGATGAAAAACAGCTACCAGAGCTTCTAGGAACAGCAGCCGTACTCTATTCTCTATGTTGAACTACATGGGCCCCTTATTCCTGCCAATATTAACTAGGTAAGTTCTATGGTACTGTGCAATTGGCAGCAATTTCATGTACAAAAGGGAAAATTTTTCTAAAGTTAAAGGTACAAGAAGGAGGGGGGAAATCAAGCTTTGGTGTTGATTTCTCTTGTGTTTCAGCAACATGTTTTGACTGTGCCTATACACAACCTTAATGCTTTGGCAAGGCTACCCTGCCGGTGGAATGTGCCATACCTTTGTGCGTGCAGTAAGGATGTGTAAAAGTGCACACTTCCTGTCACGGCAGACCATTTGAACTCATTCTACTACATCCTAACTTCTGGCCTCAGGGATGCATGAGTAACCTCTGATAACATACCCATAATTTTTGTTTACACCTGCCAATAAACACCCACTCTCTGCCAGTTCTTAGGAGGATACAAGCATCAAGCAAGGGGGTTCCCGGATTAGGAAGCACCTTGGGAGAATCCATTCTAGGGTAGTTCACCTGGGACCTTGATCCTAAAGTCACCCACTGAGGTTCCGTAAGGAAGAAACAACACAGAAAGCTTTTATTCAAAAATGTTCAGAAACAAGATGCTGGACCTCCAGGAACTTATAACAATAGAGCAAATCAAGATACAGACACATAAAAAGTATGTGTCAGAGGAATCAAGATGAAGATAGTCTTTCTGTTGGTACCCACAAATGTGTACACACACATACACATACAAAAGGGCTCCAGTCTTTCTCCAACACAAACCATCCTGTACACCATTGTTTATCATGATACTTCTCAATGTCATATTCTTCACACTACTCTATAAATTGTAGAAAATACTGTTGCCTAGAGAATAGAAATGCAAATTCATGGCAATAAAGCTGCAACGTTCTCCTCCCAAGCCCTCCTATTTGGCCATGGGACTCTCACCTGTGAACCCTACCTTAGTCTGACATTCCTAAAACACAGTGCTCCAGACAACCACTGCCATTAGATCATCATTGGCAAGGGAGTAGAAATGTGCTTGCCATACCTGGTTTAAATTTAACTGCTCACCTTTTGCTTGTATTCACCCCTAAGGCTTTGTTCTCTACTTACCATTAATATATTGACTTACTCATTCATTGATTCAGCATGTTAAACTCCTATTACTGACTGTGCACAGTGGAGACAGGGAAACAAAATTGAAGCCAAGGAGCCTGGGTTGGAGGCCATCTCAGGTGAAGGTGGAAAGGGAGAAACTGGTATAATTTGAGAGTGAGGAGGCAGGCAGGTGGTCAGGTTTGGAAAGGAGAAGAGGATGAGTATGGGTTTGGGCACTTTTGTTGGAAATTTCTTTATGATAATCAAGTAGGAGATCCATTAGGCATTTGGGTAGAAAAGAAGGTTATGGGCTCAATCTAAGATCAGGGAGTCATCAAAGAAATTGTGTGGGCTGAGAAAGCTGCCAAGACCAAACCCAGAAGCACACCAAGACTACCAGGCCTGAGGACAGGTGAGAAGGACATGGAGGAAGGTCAGGGAAGCAGATGAGGACCTGAAAGAACACAGAGCCAGGGCACCTAAAGAAGCAGAGATTTCCCTTTTTAGAAGATGCAAGACATAAAACATTTTCCCTTCAATTCACAAATCAAGTCAATGAAATGATCTGAAATATTCATGGAGGGTGCACCTCGAAGGAATAACAAATTTTACAAGAGACTGTCTGGGGGAGGTATGCACATTAGCAGATATGATATGCAAGCATCTTATTTTTCACCAACAGTGAGTAATATCTGTGGGTTGATTACAAACAAACTCTTCAGTTAATGGTAGAAATGAACAAAAGACTAGGGATGAATTTGCATTAGGATTTTGATCTTTTAGCCTTTAAATATATGTGGGTCTATCCCTTAGCATGATGTGAAGTCAGAGGGAACATTACCCCTGGAAAGCACACACTGCAGTTTAAATTTCTGGAACCTGGCCAGGCCCAAATGGAGTGTTTACTAAAGGCAGCTGAAAGCAATATAACTGGAAGGCCAGTCTGAATTGCGATCAAAGAAAGTGGAAAAAGGTCAAAACTAGAGCAGGGGTGCCAGACAATTAGGTCAACAGGATGAAGCCAGGCCATCAACAGATAACCCAGCCGAGGATTAGAAATCAAAAAAACAGGCAAACAGGTTGGGAAGTAGAATGAAGACAGAATGCGAAGGGGGCCCACGCAAGGGGACAGAAAAAAGGCAAAAGTGTCAGAGATGGGCCAGACATGGAGGCAGATCCACGACTCAGGAATATTCGTGATGGCCTCAAGGAGTGGCAGGATTTAATCAATGGGCTAAAGTCTACCAGCTTCTGCAGTTCCAGGTACAGCAAAGTCTCAGTGAGAGAAGATCACTCTGCCTTTTGGCTGGCACCCAACTCCACCCATCGGGTGACAAGCATCCCATTTTCCTGCTGTGGAGTCTCCCACTGGCCTGGATTGTGTCTGGCTCTGGCCAGGGGCAGCCTCTTTCCCTTTGTCTCCTCGGCTGTAATCACTGTTGAAGACTAGGTGTGGATGATATATTTGTAAACGTGTACGAGAACATTAGGAAGTAGGCATTTCTCCACATAATTAGATAATAAGTGAAATAAACCAACACTTACTGAGAACTAAAAACTGGGGTCATTTGGAAACGTTTCATATTAAAAGGGAGGATTATGAGAGATTCTCCATGGTTTTTCCCTTCTACTCCTTTCATTTACCTTTAATTTTTTTTTCCTTGCAGGTTAAAGCTGAGTCCACATCCTAAGGGACCAAGACAAGCCATCAAGTTAAATGATGTCCCTGATAGCCCTGTGGATCAATAGTTATATAGGCCTATTCCTCATCTGAGCTCTGTCAGGGCCCAAATTATACACTGTACATGAAAACCACCTCCTGGATTTACTGCTCTGCACCCCACACTCCCAGCCACAGCAGGTGGCTTACTGCCCTGCATTTCTTTCTTTTAAGCTTTAACTAAGTCTTTGCTACTGATTTTTCAACATTTCCAAAGTGGCAGAGCAGCAATTAGCCAAGTTTTCTTCCCTTCCACAAAACAGCAATGATTTCCTTGACTTCCAAAGAAACTCTTTAATGTCCTATTTCTCTCACAGAAATACAAGAATCTTTCAGTCAAAGGATATGCAGTTAGCAAAGAGATTACAGTAGTATGAGGAAGCAGACAAGAATTCAGCCTGCAGTGTTTCTGATGCCCCTAGGATAACCCACTAGTATCTGGACCATCAGCATTAGTGAGAGAGTGGCTGATGAGCTGAAATCTCTAGTTCTACTTCTGATACCGAGGCATGGAGTAAATCGCCTCACCTCTCCATGCCTTGGTTCTCCTCTCTCTTAAATGGGAATGATTTTACTTACTCACATTACTTCCATGACATGGAGAGGATATTAACCTAAATCAAATAGAGTACATGTGAAAACATTTCATACTGTGGAGAGGGAAGGTGTCCCATAAATTCTAGGTTCTGTTATTATTTAATATTTCTATATCTCAGATGGATCTGGTCTCATGAATCATTTTATTAACAAAGTGGACTTGAACTATATTGAACTGTTTCTGAGCTTCCTAATCTCCCAATTGTGTCAGATATCTAGAATTATAGCCCTCTGAAATAGTGTGTGAAGCGTGCTTTACGATATCGAGACCAACTCTTGTCTGGTTAAGAGACAACATCCCATGGCTTTCTAATCAGTGTCACAGACAAAGAGGTTCACCAGAGGTCAGTCTGGGAGCCAGATTAATGAGTCGCCTTACTTCCATGAACTGTGATCTTCAAATTTCTCTCAGTTTGACCCAGCTTTCTTATCCTTTTGCATATGTTCTTGGGACATTTCTGTTTAGCGAACAACAATAATATCCACTACTTTAATTATGTTTAAAATAAATAAACAAGAGACCCTATGTTCTGTTGGTCCAAATAGAAGAATATGGTTTCAACATACAGTTTCCCCATGGCTTGTGCTGTTGTAAATACTCTTTTTATATTCTAGTGCCCGGTTACGCACATGCCGACCCAGTTATAGTCTACCTTGTATAGCGTTAGCTCTTTATTTTAACAATAAGACGAAATGATGCACTCCTTTAATTTCAAGCATAATTCACATTAGCTACTGTACTCCTGCATCCAATTATGTCAACCCAATGTTTTCCACACCGTCCTATTCTGAGTTCCTATAACTAACACTTCATTGTGACCTATCATTTTAGCTCATCTTAACAAACATTTAATTAATCAAAAACATTTGAGTACCTTCTATTTCTAAATCTGACTCAGCTATAAAATTGCAGGGAAGTGGTCAGTGCTGCTTTTGTATTTCCAGACCCAAACCACAGTTTTGTGGTCATGTATACAGGTCAATTTCTAAATACCTGAGTTTAATCAGCATTCAATTTTGCAATCTGTGCAGAAAATGAATTACAGACTTTCACTGACTCTCCTGCTTGCAGGACAGAAGGATCCTTCCCATTGCTACTCGCAGAGTCTATTCAGATCATTTTTCCAGGACTCTCTGGCATTGCTGGGGACCTTGAGGTCTAGATTGAGTCCTTTTGGTCTCTTCTGTACTCCCTGATGAGTATCAGCATATAGCAATGGCCCACATCTTGTTCATTGTATACGTTGAATATATTCCCCTTTTTCTCTACCTCCCTGGATTGTTTTAAGACTCAAATGAAGTAACAGAATAATAACTAACATACAGAACTTTATAGAATTGAAGGTGTCTTTTCATATAAGTAGGGAGGGGGAGCCTTGAAAATTTAAGTCTGTTAATAATAGTAAATAAATGCTTTATTCAATTTTTCTTCTACTCCTAGGTGGTCACCTCTTCTGAAATACTGGCACATCCCAGATGTTGATGAGTTCTCCATTAGTCCTCTAAGCTCAAAAGATTTGAATTTCCCTACCATGACCCAGCCATCAGAATAGAATCGCTTTTCATCATTTAGATTGACTTGCATTCATTGATACCCCACTGCAACTGTAGATCATCTCTAAGTTTCTTATTCTGTTTAACAGCCACTTTAACTGTGTTTTTGAGTTGGCAGAAAGCTCAGTTACCCACGCACAGCAAATGGCTTATGAAGTGATACTGGTCCTGATGTCTGATCTTAAACCCCAAAGTCAGTGCTACTTAGTTTTATCTTTTATGGATTCAGTCCACAGGCACAATCACAATAGACCAAGCAGGTCTCCCTGAAACAGTCACTGCTTTAGGAGTTAGCCTTTAATTTGAAGGTACTTTCCCCAGCTGAAAGCTGTAATAATGCTCCATTCATCTGGCAACAAAACAAAGAACTGTAGGATTTATAAGCTGACAGATCCTCTAATAAGTGTGAGTGAGAGATCAAATTTCCACCCTTTTACGTGACTGGGTGACACATCTCATCACCTATTCTGACTTTGGGGCCTTATTAACAGCCAATTTGCACACAAGCATTGGCATGATGACCCAAATCAATCATAACCGTGATGGAAAATGCTCCACGGGACAATGACAAACAAAATCCATCAGCACCCAGAATGTACAGATACAGCAAGCTGTGAAGGTAATCCACCTGAACATGCCACCTCCTAATTTCTGAAGATCAACTTCTCTAACAAACTAGAGGTTTGTGCCCTTCCTCACTGGTCTACAAACATCCCTCACATAGAAGCTTGGTCAATAAAGCGAATGACTTTCCCAAACAGAGATTGACAGGAGACAAAAACCAGGGCTGTTTCTGGTTGATTTAAAAGTATTCGTGGAAAGGCCATGGTGGTAAATGCATTTTGTGCCCATCAGATCATGTGTGGTGTGGAGACATGAACTGCAATCCTTGTGTTGACATGTAAAGAGACGTCCACTAGATAATCCTCCTGGTCTCCTGGTCATGGGCCACTCCTTACAAACAGTCCAAGGATGGAGGGTGAAAACTATCAGTTCACACTGCTAAGTTACAAGAGAACTATAAACCTTAAAATTTGGTCTCTTTTCCTCTCTTGTTCCTTGGACCAGAGTAATGCTGCAATCCCAGATGAGTATATCTGCTGTGAAAATGCTAATTTTCCTTCAAGTGGCAATTTTAGGGTCTAGACTGGAGGGAGGGGCAGCAGAGCATATTAACAAGCCCATTTGGTTGCATATTTATGTAATGGTTAAAGTTAACCATTTGATTTCCATCTGACTGGCTCCTGTGTTGATCTTCAGTTCACTCTGATTTCAGGCAAGGAAGAGAGGGGTGTTATTTATGGGCTCCTTTCAAATCCCAACAGCTTCATTAGGTAGCCATAGGACTTAAGGTAACATTAGTTGATAAAACAAACTAACCCCAACATTTCACTGACTTGGAACAACAAACTCATGTAACAGTTCAATTTAGCAGTTGAGCGGCTATCCTCCAAGGAGGGAGTCAAAGCCCTGCCTCCTTTCATGCTCAGGTTCTGCTATCTTCAACATGTGGTTTCCAAAACCACCTAAAGGGTCAATGTCATTCTAGCAAGCCAGAGCAAAAGGGTGCTTAGAAGATGCAATAGGAGGATTTTAGGGGCCAGGCCTGGAAGTGGTACATATCACTTCTCTTCACATTCCTCTGGTTAGAACACAGTTATACAGGTACAATAAGAAGGCAGGAAAATATATTTGAGCCATATACTCAGGAAGAAGAGGAAATGGGTTTGGTGAGCATCTAACAGGCTCTGCTACAGTGGCAGTCTAGGAAAAACAAAAGGCCAGTTGATTAGGTTTCAGATCATTGTCAGCAGTCCCATTTGGATGGAGATGCCTCAAGAATAAATGGTGTGAGAATGTGTCAAATAATCTCCCCTACATAGCAAACACTGTTATTAGACAACCCATCAAATGGTATAAATAGGTGTTAAAGGCAAACCTTGAGACTTGTATCGTCTACCACAATCTCACCCTTTGAGCCCGCGAACCACTTCTGTGCCATACCACCCGCCCTGAGGAGGCACGAGATCCTGGCACCCCTGCCTTCTCCCTAGACTCCTGAGCATTATCCCACCTTGCAATCCACTTCCAATCTTGACTGCCCAGTTCTCTACTTCGTGCTTCATCCCTGTCCATGGTGTGACCCCTAGGTCTCCCCTTGGATCGGACCCTGATCCTTTCCTTACTGTCTGTTACCTCACCCTCATGATCGGTACTCACTCCTCAGACTGAGGTTTCTGGCCACTGAAGCTGACAACTCAGCCAATTTCTGGTCTGAATCACTGGACTCTGCCTCAGTACCAGCCCACAGACCTGCATGCTTTAGGAAAATACATTGTTCATGATTTACAAAATTCCCCACCCAGCCAGGTTTTTAAATTTTAGCTACTAAAAAGCATTCTGTATGTAAGCTGATCCAAACCTTATAATAATCCAAAGCTGCTGGTACCAATGTCATCCCCATGTTGACTATAAGGAAAAAAATAAGACTTAGTAGGAGGAGCTTCAAGATGGCAGAACAGTAAGATGCAGAGATCACCTTCCTCCCCACAGATACATCAGAAATACATCTACACGTGGAACAACTCCTACAGAACACCTACTGAACGCTGGCAGAAGACCTCAGACCCCCCCAAAAGGCAAGAAACTCTCCACGTACCTGGGTAGGGCAAAAGAAAAAACAGAGACAAAGAATAGGGATGCGACCTGCACCAGTGGGAGGGAGCTATGAAGGAGGAAAGGTTTCCACACACTAGGAAGCCCCTTCACGGGCGGAGACGGGGGGTGCGGGGGTGGGGGGGAAGCTTCGGAGCCACAGAGGAGAGCGCAGCCACAGGGGTGCGGAAGGCTAAGTGGAGAGATTCCCGCACAGAGGATCGGTGCCGAGCAGCACTCACCAGCCCGAGAGGCTTGTCTGCTCCCCCGCCGGGGCGGGCGGGGGCTGGGAGCTGAGGCTCCGGCTTCGGTCGGATCCCAGGGAGAGGACTGAGGTTGGCTGCGTGAACACAGCCTGAAGCGGGCTAGTGCACCACAGCTAGCCGGGAGGGAGTCCGGGAAAAGGTCTGGAGCTGCCGAACAGGCAAGAGACTTTTTGCTGCCTCTTTGTTCTCTGGTGCGCGAGGAGAGGGGATTAAGAGCACTGCTTAAAGGAGCTCCAGAGACGGGCGGAGCCACGCTCTGAGCGCGGACCCCAGAGACCAGCAAGAGACGCTAAGTCTGCTGCCGCAGCCACCAAGAAGCCTGTGTGCAAGCACAGGTCACTCTCCACACCGCCCCTCCTGGGAGCCTGTGCAGCCGCCACTGCCAGGGTCCCATGATCCAGGGACAACTTCCCCTGTAGAACGCACGGCGCACCTCAGGCTGATGCAACGTCACGCCGGCCTCTGCTGCCGCAGGCTCGCCCCGCCTCCTCCGTACCCCTCCCTCCCCCCCGCCTGAGTGAGCCAGAGCCCCCGAAGCAGCTGCTCCTTTAACCCCGTCCTGTCTGAGCGAAGAACAGATGCCCTCAGGCGACCTACATGCAGAGGCGGGTCCAAATCCAAAGCTGAACCCCGGGAGCTGTGCGAACAAAGAAGAGAAAGGGAAATTTCTCCCAGCAGCCTCAGGAGCAGTGGATTAAATCTCCACAATCAACTAGATGTACCTGCATCTGTAGAATACCTGAATAGACAACGAATCATCCCAAATTGAGGAGGTGGACTTTGGGAGCAACAATATATATATATTTTTCCCTTTTTCTCTTTTTGTGAGTGTGTATGTGTATGCTTCTGTGTGTGATTTTGTCTGAATAGCTTTGCTTTTACCATTTGTCCTAGGGTTCTGTCTGTCCGTTTTTTTGATTTTTACTTAAAAAAATTTTTTTTTCTTAATAATTATTTTTTACTTTTTATTTTAATAACTTTATTTTCGTTTATTTCACTTTATTTTATTTTATTTTATCTTCTTCTTTCTTTCTTTTTTTTCTCCCTTTTATTCTGAGCTGTGTGGAGGACAGGCTCTTGGTGTTCCAGCCAGGCATCAGGGCTGTGCCACTGAGGTGGGACAGCAAAGTTCAGGACACTGGTCCACAAGAGACCTCCCAGCTGAACGTAATATCAAACAATGAAAATCTCCCAGAGATCTCCATCTCAACGCCAAGACCAAGCTCCACTCAACAAGCAGCAAGCTACAGTGCTGGACACCCTATGCCAAACAACTAGCAAGACAGGAACACAACCCCATCCATTAGCACAGAGACTGCCTAAGATCATAATAAGGTCACAGACACCCTAAAACACACCACCAGACGTGGACCTGCCCACCAGAAAGACAAGATCCAGCCTCATCCACCACAACACAGGCACTCGTCCTCTCCACCAGGAAGCCTACAAAACCCACTGAAGCAACCTTAGCCACTGGGGACAGACACCAAAAACAACGGGAACTACGAACCCGCAGCCTGCAAAAAGGAGACCCCAAACACAATAAGTTAACCAAAGTAAGAAGCCAGAGAAACACACAGCAGATGAAGGAGCAAGGCAAAAACCCACCAGACCTAACAAATGAAGAGGAAAGAGGCAGTCTACTTGAAAAAGATTTCAGAATAATGATAGTAAACATGATCCAAATCTTGGAAATAGAATGGAGAAAATACCAGAAATCTTTAACAAGGACATAGAAGAACTAAAGAGCAAACAAACAGTGATGAACAACACAATAAATGAAATTTAAAATTGTCTAGAAGGGATCAATAGCAGAATAACTGAGGGAGAAGAATGGATAAGTGACCTGGAAGATAAAACAGTGGAAATAACTACCGCAGAATAAAGAAAAAAGAATGAAAAGAATTGAGGACAGTCTCAGAGACCTCTGGGACAACATTAAACGCACCAACATTCAAATTATAGGGGTCGCAGAAGAAGAAGAGAAAAAGAAAGGGACTGAGAAAATATTTGAAGAGATTATAGTTGAAAACTTCCCTAATATGGGAAAGGATATAGTCAATCAAGACCAGGAAGCACAGAGAGTCCCATACAGGATAAATCCAAGGATAAACACACCAAGACAAATATTAATCAAACTATCAAAAATCAAATACAAAGAACAAATATTAAAACCAGCAAGGGAAACACAACAAATAACACATAGGGGAATCCCCATAAGGTTAACAGCTGATCTTTCAGCAGAAACTCTGCAAGCCAGAAGGGAGTGGCAGGACATATTTAAAGTGATGAAGGAGAAAAATCTACAACCAAGATAACTCTATCCAGCAAGGATCTCATTCAGATTTGACAGAGAAATTAAAAGCTTTACAGACAAGCAAAAGCTAAGAGAATTCAGCACCACAAAACCAGCTTTACAACAAATGCTAAAGGAACTTCTCTAGGCAAGAAACACAAGAGAAGGAAAACACCTACAATAATAAACCCAAAACAATTAAGAAAATGGTAATAGGAACATACATATTGATAATTACCTTACATGTAAATGGATTAAATACTCCAACCAAAAGACACAGGCTTGCTGATGGATACAAAAACAAGACCCATATATATGCTGTCTACAAGAGACCCACTTCAGACCTAGAGACACATACAGACTGAAAGTGAGGGGATGGAAAAGGATATTCCATGCAAATGGAAATCAAAAGAAGTCTGGAGTAGCAATTCTCATACCAGACAAAATAGAATTTAAAACAAAGACTCTTACAAGAGACAATGAAGGACACTACATAATGATCAAGGGATCAATCCAAGAAGAAGAAATAACAATTGTAAATATTTATGCACCCAACATAGGAACACCTCAATACATAAGGCAAATACTAACAGCCAGAAAAGGGGAAATCGACAGCAACACAATCATAGTAGGGGACTTTAACACCCCACTTTCAACAATGGACAGATCATCCAAAATGAAAATAAACAAGGAAACTCAAGCTTTAATTACATTAAACAAGATGGATTTAATTGATATATATAGGACATTCCATTCAAAAACAGCAGACTACACATTCTTCTCAAGTGCTCATGGAACATTCTCCAGGATAGATCATATCTTGGATCACAAATCAAGCCTTGGTAAATTTAAGAAAATTGAAATTGTATTAAGTATCTTTTCCAACCACAATGCTATGAGACTAGATCTCAATTCCAGGAAAAAATCTGTAAGAAATACAAACACATGGAGGCTAAACAACACACTATTTAATAACCAAGAGATCACTGAAGAAATCAAAAAGGAAATCAAAAAATACCTAGAAACAAATGACAATGAAAACACGATGACCCAAAACCTATGGGATGCAGCAAAAGCAGTTCTAAGCAGGAAGTTTATGGCAATACAATCCTACCTTAAGAAACAAGAAACATCTCAAATAAACAACTTAACCTTACACCTAAAGCAATTAGCAGAACGAAAGAAATCATAAAGATGAGATCAGAAATAAATGAAAAAGAAATGAAGGAAATGATAGCAAAGATCAATAAAACTAAAAGCTGGTTCCTTGAGAAGATAAACAAAATTGATAAACGATTCGCCAGACTTATCAAGAAAAAAAGGGAGAAGACTCAAATCAATAGAATTAGAAATGAAAAAGGAGAAGTAACAACTGACACTGCAGAAATACAAACGATCATGAGAGATTACTACAAGCAATTATATGCCAATAAAATGGACAACCTGGAAGAAATGGACAAATTCATAGAAATGCACAACCTTCCGAGACTGAACCAGGAAGAAATAGAAAATATGAACAGACAAATCACAAGTAATGAAGTTGAAACTGTGATTAAAAATCTTCCAACAAACAAAAGCCCAGGACCAGATGGCTTCACAGGCGAATTCTATCAAACATTTAGAGAAGAGCTAACACCTATCTTTCTCAAACTCTTCCAAAATATAGCAGAGGGAGGAACACTCCCAAACTCATTCTATGAGGCCACCATCACCCTGATACCAAAACCAGACAAAGATGTCACAAAGAAAGAAAACTACAGGCCAATATCACTGACTAACATAGATGCAAAACTCCTCGACAAAATACTAGCAAACAGAATCCAACAGCACATTAAAAGGATCATACACTATGATCAAGTGGGGTTTATCCCAGTAATGCAAGGATCCTTCAATATATGCAAATCAATCAACGTGATATACCATATTAACAAATTGAATGAGAAAAACCATATGATCATCTCAATTGATGCAGAGAAAGCTCTCGACAAAATTCAACACCCATTTATGATAAAAATCCTCCAGAGAGTAGGCATAGAGGGAGGTTTCCTCAACATAATAAAGGCCATATATGACAAACCCACAGCCAGCATCGTCCTCAATGGTGAAAAACTGAAACCATTTCCAATAAGATCAGGAACAAGACAAGGTTGCCCACTCTCACCACTATTATTCAACATAGTTTTGGAAGTTTTAGCCACAGCAACCAGAGAAGAAAAAGAAATAAAAAGAATCCAAATTGGAAAAGAAGAAGTAAAGCTGTCACTGTTTGCAGATGACATGACACTATACAGAGAGAATCCTAAAGATGCTACCAGAAAACTACTAGAGCTAATCAATGAATTTGGTAAAGTAGCAGGATACAAAATTAATGAACAGAAATCTCTTGCATTCCTATGCACTAATGATGAAAAATCTGAAAGTGAAACTAAGAAAACACTCCCATTTACCATTGCAACAGAAAGAATAAAATATCTAGGAATAAACCTTCCTAAGGAGACAAAAGACCTGCATGCACAAAACTATAAGACACTGATGAAAGAGATTAAATATGATACAAATAGATGAAGAGCTATACCATGTTCTTGGACTGGAAGAATCAACACTGTGAAAATGACTCTACTACCCAAAGCAATCTACAGATTCAATGCAATCCCTATCAAACTACCAATGGCATTTTTCACAGAACTAGAACAAAAAATTTCACAATTTGGGGGCTTCCCTGGTGTCGCAGTGATTGAGAATCTGCCTGCCAATGCAGGGGACACGGGTTCGAGCTCTAGTCTGGGAAGATCCCACATGCCGCAGAGCAACTGGGCCCGTGAGCCACAATTACTGAGCCTGCGCGTCTGGATCCTGTGCTCCACAACAAGAGAGGCCGTGATAGTGAGAGGCCTGAGCACCGCGATGAAGAGTGGCCCCCGCTTGCCGCAACTAGAGAAAGCCCTCACACAGAAATGAAGACCCAACACAGCCATAAATTAATTAATTAATTAATTTTAAAAAAAAAAGCTCTAGGCTTGATCAGACAGTGCAATATATATTTATAAAAAAAAAAATTTCACAATTTGTATGGAAACATAAAAGACCCCGAATAGCCAAAGCATTCTTGAGAAAGAAAACTGGAGCTGGAGGAATCAGGCTCCCTGACTTCAGACTATACTACAAAGCTACAGTAATCAAGACAGTATGGTACTGGCACAAAAACAGAAATATAGATCAATGGAACAGGATAGAAAGCCCAGAGATAAACCCACGCACATATGGTCACCTTATCTTTGATAAAGGAGGCAAGCATATACAGTGGAGAAAAGACAGCCTCTTCAATAAGTGGTGCTGGGAAAACTGGATGGCTACATGTAAAAGAATGAAATTAGAAAACTCCCTAACACCATACACAAAAATAAACTCAAAATGGATTAAAGACCTAAATGTAAGGCCAGACACCATCAAACTCTTAAAGCAAAACATAGGCAGAACACTCTATGACATCAATCACAGCAAGGTCCTTTTTGACCCCCCTCCTAGAGAAATGGAAATAAAAACAAAAATAAACAAATGGTACCTAATGAAACTTCAAAGCTTTTGCACAGCAAAGGAAACCATAAACAAGACAAAAAAACAACTCTCAGAATGGGAGAAAATATTTGCAAATGAAGCAACTGACAAATGATTAATCTCCAAAACATACAAGCAACTCATGCAGCTCAATATTAAAGAAACAAACAACCCAATCCATAAATGGGCAGAAGACCTAAATAGACATTTCTCCAAAGAAGATATACAGATTGCCCACAAACACATGAAAGAATGCTCAACATCATTAATCATTAGAGAAATGCAAATCAAAACTACAATGAGATATCATCTCACACTGGTCAGAATGGCCATCATCAAAAAATCTACAAACAATAAATGCTGGAGAGGGTGTGGGGAAAAGGGAACCCTCTTGCACTGTTGGTGGGAATGTAAATTGATACAGCAACTATGGAGAAGAGTATGGAGGTTCCTTAAAAAACTAAAAATAGAACTACCATATGACCCAGCAAACCCACTACTGGGCATATACCCTGAGAAAACCATAATTCAAAAAGAGTCATGTATCAAAATGTTCATTGCAGCTCTATTTACAATAGCCAGGACATGGAAGCAACCTAAGTGTCCATCGACAGATGAATGGATAAAGAAGATGTGACACGTATATACAATGGAATATTACTCAGCCATAAAAAGAAATGAAATGGAGTTATTTGTAGTGAGGTGGATGGACCTAGAGTCTGTCATACAGAGTGAAGTAAGTCAGAAAGAGAAAAACAAATACCGCATGCTAATATATATGTATGGAATCTAAAAAAAAGAAAGAAAGAAAAAAAGTGGTCAGAAGAACCTAGGGGCAAGACGGGAATAAAGACGCAGACTTACTAGAGAATGGACTTGAGGATATGGGGAGGGGGAAGGGTAAGCTGGGGCAAAGTGAGAGAGTGGCATGGACATATATACACTACCAAACGTAAAACAGATAGCTAGTGGGAAGCAGCCGCATAGCACAGGGAGATCAGCTCGGTGCTTTGTGACCACCTAGAAGGGTGGGATAGGGAGGGTGGGAGGGAGGGAGATGCAAGAGGGAAGAGATATGGGGACATATGTATATGTATAACTGATTCACCTTGTTATAAAGCAGAAACTAACACACCATTGTAAAGCAATTATACTCCAATAAAGATGTTAAAAAAAAAAAAAAGACTTAGTAAAGCATGATATTTTAGGAACATCACACTGAAGGGCTTCTGTTTGAACCCAGTTATTCCTGTCTCCTAAGTTTAAGCTCTAGAAAAGAGCATTGTGTATAAATTAGCAGTGATCAAGGTTTAGATGAGACAGAGATACACTAGGTTAAGAGCAGGTTTCTGGGTGAATCCAGTGATGCTGATCTGGTCGCAGGCTGTAAGGTCTCTCCCCAGAGAGACAACTGTTAAAGAACAGCATTATATGCCCATCCATTCATGTGGAATCCCAGACCCCATCACTTTTGAGTACCCACTGTCACAGTTCCAGACAGTTCTGATTGGCTTCACTGTCCTTAACCCTTCTGAGGATATAGTTGTTACCTCCTTGTCCAAATTATAACACACTTTCTGTTTATTAGTCATGACCTGATTTTTCTGACAATGTGAGGAAATCTTCTCAGCCCCAAATGTCTGCCAATGATTTGTGGATGGCAGGTAAGCATACTAGCAGGCTATATTTAACACAATTTGAAATTTCATTGTCTTTCAGTAAAAGGCAGATGTTTCCAGATGTCATGAATCAACCTTTATGTCTGACTGACGTGGTATTTGCAGGAAACATCTTGCAATACTGTCATGTGTTATTGGGAGCTTCTTGGACTAGATTATTTGCAAGTCGGAACCTGCTGCTTTCTAGTGAATTGTTATTTGGATTGCTTCAGTAACCTCCTGTTCAGATACGACAACAGGTTGACAATTCTATGGTTCATCTGCCCCATTTGGTTCTCTCACAACCACAAAGCTGCAGCCCATTCAGTATTAGGAACTTTGAAAACATTTGCCAACAATTCAATCACACATCATAATTGAGGAACACACTCAGTGAGAGCTAATTGGTGCTATTGTCAAGCCCAAGAACATTTTATTTGGTTTTCCTGGAATTACTTAATTTTTCAAATCCTGAATTTCCTTCTATTTCTGTAATGTTTTGAGTACTGAGTTAATTTTTGTGTGCATTTGTCAAGTATTCCCATCAACTTATCTTCACTTAAGTCACTCAATGTAAGATACTAATTAGCTGAGCAATTTTATTGTTTAGTCTGTCAGATCCATGGTTATTTTTATACCATATAAGTCTTCCCAGGCTTTTGGTGGCTTTGCCAAATTTCTGTCCCTTTGTTTCACTACATTTTGCCCTATTCACCCCTTTGCTGCTATGTTGTGGAATAATTTAAGTCATTTTTCCTACTGCTGTAACAATCTTATAGTAGATGTTTTACGCATATTATTTTAGGCCTGACCTGTCATTTGGCTATTGAGGTAATGCATAATAGCCTAATTATTGTAAAGTAGGAAATCTGGGAAGTGTGGTGTCTTTCATTAGGTCAGAGTATGAAAGAAATTCAAAGCCACAATGAACGTAATTCTTGCAAACAATTTTTGAGTGCCATGGTTTTCAAAAAGTATCAGAATTCAATTTGAAATTTATACCTTTCCTTCCTTTTTTTCAAGCTACAATACTCTCTACCCTTATCCAAATTTCCATTCATTGCTCCCAGATCTGAGCACTCATATCTGATGGTATATCCATTTCTGATTCAAATAACTAGGCTTCTCTTTACCATGACTGGTTTCAGATCTACCACATTTTGCTCACTTCGCCTGGCTGTCAGTTCAAGATATTTGGTAATAAAATGTGGCTACCTTGCAGGTCTGCACATCGTCACCTCAATTCCCATTACAGAGGTCTCCAATAGCTGTGCATTTACTGGCTCTTCCCTTAATGCCCTCTCAGCAATCTGCCTCAAGTGGATGACTGACTCTTTCAGCCAGAACACTTCGGACAGTCACAGCTCACTGGGCTGGGGTGTGTCTTAAATCTCTGGTTACAGACCATCGGGCCCAGCCAGCTACTCGCAACTATTTCCAGCGTGTAAGGCCATTCCTGAGTGAAAAGGCCATCAGTCTCCCCATGGATTCACCTCTAATTCTCCTTTCCCTGACAGAGTGACTACTCTATAGGCCCATTATGAACTACTAAAACCTTTGTGGGGCATCAGAACCACATGAAATGACAGTGGCATCGTTTTCCTCTCATGCACAAGGATACTGAGCTGGGTTTTGAGAGGTTCATAATTAGTATAATTACTTTATTTTGATTGCTGAGGTTAACAACATGGGCAATGCCCAAGCATATTATCATCATCAATTGATGAGCTGGAGGTTTAAAAATCTGATTATATGACATGTGTTCAGCCATATCACCCTCTGCGTTGCTACTGGGGAATAACTAATACCTTGTTCCTTAAGACGCTGAAATAATTTTGCCATGATGCTGTGCCAGGTATGAGTAAACCTAAAGAAATGAGCTCCCCGAATACTCTGCTGTGTGGGTGTGTTCGTGTTGGCACAAGTGCCATTTTCAAACAGCATCCAAGAAAGCAGGGAGCTCATCGCACAGCTGATCAGGAGTGTGCCAGCAGAGTTCAAAATACGTTTCCCTGTGATAATCCCCAGAGGAACCGATAAACAAGTGGTTCTCAACTGGGGCCATTTGGCCATGTCGAAGTTTGGCAAAATTTTGATAAATGCTTTTGGTTGTCACAACAGGTTGCAGGGGGTGGCGGTAGAGAAGGAGTATGCTACTAGAATCTAATAGATAGAGGCCAGTGATGTTATTACACTTTCTACAGTGCCCAGCACAGCCCCCGCAGTGAAGAACTGCTTGGCTCAAAATGTCAACAGTGGCAATGTTGAGAAATGCCGGGTTAGACCAATGAAGAAGACTCAAAAAGGTTTAAGAGAAGTGCAGAGGACTATTCAAAAATAACAAAGCTCAAACAGTTCACCCATTCAAAATTACTCAATAAGGATTACAAAAGTTTCAAAACAGCGTCATTTGTTGGAGTATCCCCAAAATTGAAAGTCCTCAGCTTGGCTTTTCAAAGTGAAACATTTTAGGCATGTGGAAAACTCTCTGAAATTAGGATTTAAGATTTAAATGAACAATCTGCCTTTATTCCAGTACCAAAGGCTCTTTCTCTCATAAATAAAGATAGGATAATGAATCTCTCAACCCCCATCCCAGTCCTCCCACACTTACACCAGGATTTCCTCATGAAATCATGTTGTGTGTGAGACAGCCAACAGGCAGAATTTTATTTAAAAATGATCACTACCCAAGGTTACAAAACGCAGTCCTGACTCAGGGTGATCAAAAATGAAGGGCTAGCCTTGTACTGCAAATAGACATATGGTTTAATTTATGTTAACATAGGTTATCGTTGCCTAAATTCTGACTCCTCCCAAAATTATTCCCTTCCCTGTGCACTGTGACTCAAATAAATGAAATAAAATTTAAGTTTAATTCTTGACCATTTAAAACATAAATACTACTTGCAGGGGTGGACTTTCAATCATTCGGATCTTAGCATGAGGCAGTTATACATGTTTGCTGGATTTCTTACATCTGTTTCTGATGACTATGGGAAAGGTGAAGAGATGAAGCTACAGATGAATAAGTTTCATAATCATCTGAGCTTCAGGAATTAAGGAATTTGTCCAGGGAGGCCCAGGAACACCAGAATCCTGGTTTCAACTAGCCACACCACCCTAGGAGTGGTCTAAAAACCTATACACACAGAGGACAATGAAGAGAACACTTGCCCTTTATTAGAACTGGGGCTTTGGTCCCAAATCCCAAGGTGGATCTCAAGCCCGGCTGAGCTCTGCTGCCTGCCAGAACTCCTCTTAGCCAGACTAGGAAGGCTGAAGTAGCCTTCCTTCCCCTGAGTCTTACTCTAGTTTTCACTTAGGTTTAAAGGGAGTGGTGGGGGCATCTCTTTTACAGTGGAAAGGGAGCACCTCTTACCTCTGGCCTCCTGAAGGGCAGACCATCTAAAGAAAGAATAGGCAATACAGGAAGAAAGGGAGACAGACAGACAGACCCTACCAGGCCTTCCTCCAAGCATAGCAAGTCTCTACACAGCTCCCGCCTTGCCTCTCTAAGCCCTAGGAAGGAGCTGCATCTAGAAAGACTAAATGCCATGAAATGCGCTTAATTATGCTATTCTGGCTAAGCCTCTACATCTTAGAAAATGAGACCCAATGAATGCCCTCAAGCTTGACCAATCCATGCACAGCCAAACTCCTCCTCCTAGGAGATGGGGGTGCAAGCGGGGCAGGGGGGACTGTGACCTCCCTTAAGCACAATCAGCTAAAATGATTAATAAGGGGTTTTGATGGAAGTGTGGTGGAATGGGGAATCAAGTGATTCTGGGTTTGTGGCGAACAAGGTAAATGGAAAAGTAGCCTAACCAGGAGTTAACACTGAAGTTCAGAGCATCACATGGGATCAAGGGGTTAGAAAGGAGCACAGAAAACGTCTGTGAGAGAGCCAAAGGCAAATAAACTTTTGCAAGATCTTGCTTTGACCAGCCTAGTGTCTGAAGGTCTTTTCTCATTGATGGCTCTGTCATCAAGGTAGAGAGGATCTCTAGGATGACCCCTCTCCCAAACAGATTTTTTACAGAGATGTCCACCTACACCCTCAATCAAGCATCAATGGTTCAAGCTGCTGTTCACGCAAATTTAAATTGTGGCACGATATATATCATAGCTCCAACCTAAGTCACCTATGGAAGACTCTGGGTAGCAAATCAGAGATTGCTGAGATATTAAGATTACCCAAGAGACAACCACCATTGTGGATTTATGTCCTAAGCTTCAGGAAGTAAGACTAGCTGCAGCAAAAGGTAGGTAGTTTGAACAGGTTGACAGTTTCTAAAAACATTCAGAACCATTATTTGAGATTAAGTTTACAATCATGGAGGTGCCACTTCAACATGCTGTGCAAATTGATGGTAAAGAGGGCATCTACACTTGCTTGTTATTTGCCACAGTACCCTCCTAGGCTGGATGGTGGAAGAAGGACCCCAGTATCCTTATCTACCAAAAAATTATTCCCAGCTACTCTTGTTTGGTCCCCAAGTGGTGCACAAGCCCATTGTTGGACTGATTTGAGATTCATGAGTACTCTGCTGAAGAGAAAAGAGGCTATGAAATGGCCCCAGAGCAACTGGCAGGAATGTTAAAAAAGAAGGGCTTAGAAAATCCACCTAGAGTAACTGTAGCAAATGCTCCATCCCATTTCTATTGTTGAGGATTATTTGCCTCACACTAGCTTAAAAGGGAAAATGTACTTCCCCGTATGTCCTTAGAAGAAGACAGTCATAGAGGCAAAGCCAGCCAAGATTAAATCAGGACATGCAGAATTACTGCCTTCAGGCCGAAAAGAGTTGATTTTAAATGCTTTAGGTAAAAGAGTTGGATAAGGACAGCAGTTGGGGAAGACTTCTCCAGTGATTTTGCCCTTGGTATGAGGACACTAATGTAAGGCTGGCTGCTACTCAACAGGGAGGTAACTTCAGCTCTCATCACCATCCCTTCAAACTGGGGTCAGTCCTGGGGATGAGTCCACAGCTCTAATGATATGTATTCATGGCCCCAACCAAATGGGGCAGCTTGCTTGCAGGCAATGGAAGTAACTGCCCACCCAGCACAGCTTGTCTCTGGATTTCAGAACCTGCCTTTATCCTTCTGGCCCTCCACCCCGCTATTATTTTGTCTCATTCTAGTTCCCTTTCTTCTCTTCCTTTCTCCTTTGTGTGTCCTGAACCCTCCCTTCCCTATGGGGCTGATTTGACAATAGCAACCAAGCTTTAGCTTCTTAATTTGTTTCACTTGGAGTTTTCCATTTTAAAGCTTTCAGGAGTTTCACCTCACACTATAATTCTGATTAAGTGGCTCCTGCTTTGCCTCCCTTCTAGGCTTGTTGTAAGAACAGAGGAGTGGGAGACCTTCAAGATGGCAGAGGAGTAAGACGTGGAGATACCCTCCTCCCCACAAATACATCAGAAATACATCTACATGTGGAACAACTCCTAAAGAACACCTACTGAAGAGTGGCAGAAGACCTCAGACTTCCCAAAAGGCAAGAAACTCCCCATGTACCTGGGTAGGGCAAAAGAAAAAAGAAAAAACAGAGACAAAAGAATATGGATGGGACCTGCACCACTGGGAGGGAGCTGTGAAGGAGGGAAAGTGTCCACACACTAGGAAGCCCCTTCACTGGAGGAGACTGTGGGTGGCAGGGGGGAAGCTTCAGAACCACGGAGAAGAGCGCAGCAACAGGGGTGCAGAAGGCAAAGCGGAGAGATTCCCGCACAGACGAACGGTGCCGACCAGCACTCACCAGCCAGAGAGGCTTGTCTGCTCACCTGCCAGGGTGGGTGGGGGCTAGGAGCTGAGGCTCTGGCTTCAGAGGTCAGATCCCAGGGAGAGGACTGGGGTTGGCTGTGTGAACACAGCCTGAAGGGGGCTAGCGCAGCACAGCTACCCGGGAGGGAGCCTGGGAAAAAGTCTGGACCTGCCAGAGAGGCAAGAGACAATTGTTTTGGGGTGCACAAGGAGAGGAGATTCAGGGCACCGCCGAACTGAGCTCCAGAGACAGGCACAAGCCATGGCTATCAGCGTGGACCCCAGAGACAGGCATGAGACGCTAAGTCTGCTGCTGCAGCCACCAAGAAGCCTGTGTGCAAGCACAGGTCACTATCCACACTACCCCTCCCGGGAGCCTGTGCGGCCTGCCACTGCCAGGGTCCCGTGATCCAGGGCCACTTCCCCGGGAGAACGCACAGTGCGCCTCAGGCTGGTGCAACGTCACACTGGCCTCTGCCGCCGCAGGTTCACCCCGCATTCCGTGCCCCTCCCTCCCCCCGCCTGAGTGAGCCAGAGCCCCTGAATCAGCTGCTCCTTTAACCCCTCCTGTCTGAGCGAAGAACAGACGCCAGAGGGCGACTTCAGAGGCAGGGCCAAATCCAAAGCTGAACCCCAGGAGCTGTGAGAACAAAGAAGAGAAAGGGAAATTTCTCCCAGCAGCCTCAGGAGCAGCGGATTAAATCTCCACAATCAACTTGATGTACTCTGCATCTCTGGAATACCTGAATAGACAATAAATCATCCCAAAATTGAGGCGGTGGATTTTGACAGCAACTGTAGACTTGGGGTTTGCTTTCTGCATCTACTTTTTTTCTGGTTTTATGTTTCTCTTAGTTTAGTATTTAGAGTTTATTATCATTGGTAGATTTGTTTATTGATTTGGTTGCTCTTCTGCCTTTTTAAAAAAAATATAGATATATATATTTCTTTCCTTTTTCTCTTTTTCTGAGTGTGTATGTGCATGTTTCTTTGGGTAATATTGTCTGTATAACTTTGCTTCGTCCTAGGGCTCTGTCTGCCCATTTTTGTGGTTGTTGTTGTGGTTTTTTTTTTGCTTTTTTTTGGGGGGGGATAGTTTTTAGCACTTGTTATCATTGGTAGATTTGTTTTTTGGTTTGGCTGCTCTCTTCTTTCATTCTTTCTTTTTTTCTTCTGTTTTTATTACTTTTTAATTTTTTATTTTTAATAATTATTTTTTATTTTGATAAATATTTGATTTGATTTGATTTTTTCTTTCCTTCTTTCTTTCTTTCTTCTTTCTCCCTTTTCTTCAGAGCCATGTGGCTGACAGGGTCTTGGTGCTCCAGCCGGGTGTCAGGCCTGTGCCTCTGATGGGGGAGAGCCAAGTTCAGGACACTGGTCCACCAGAGACCTCCTGGCTCCATGTAATATCAAATGGCAAAAGCTCTCCCAGAGATCTCCATCTCAATGCTAAGACCCAGCTCCACTCAATGAACAGCAAGCTACAGCGCTGGACACCCTATGCCAAACAACTAGCGAGACAGGAACACAAGCCCATCCATTAGCAGAGAGGCTGCCTAAAATCATAATAATGTCACAGACACCCTAAAGCACATCACCAGACATGGTCCTGCCCACCAGAAAGACAAGATCCAGCCTCAACCACCAGAACACAGGCACTAGTCCCCTCCACCAGGAAACCTACACAACCCACTGAACAAATCTTAGCCACTGGGGGCAGACACCAAAAACAACGGGAACTATGAACCTGCAGCCTGCAAAAAGGAGACTCCAAACACAGTAAAGTTGAGCAAAATGAGAAGACAGAGAAACACACAGCAGATGAAGGAGCAAGGTAAAAACCCACCAGACCTAACAAATGAAGAGGAAATAGGCAGTCTACCTGAAAATGAATTCGGAGTAATGACAGTAAAGATGATCCAAAATCTTGGAAATAGAATGGAGAAAATACAAGAAACATTTAACAAGGACCTAGACGAACTAAAGAGCAAACAAACAATGATGAACAACACAATAAATGAAATTAAAAATTCTCTAGAAAGAATCAATAGGAGAATAATTGAGGCAGAACAACGGATAAGTAATCGGGAAGATAAAATAGTGGAAATAACCACTGCAGAGCAGAATAAAGATGAAAGAATGAAAAGAATTGAGGACAGTCTTAGAGACTTCTGGGACAACAGTGAACACACCAACATTCAAATTATAGGGGTCTCAGGAGAAAAAGAGAAAAAAAGGGGACTGAGAAAATATTTCAAGAGATTATAGTTGAAAACTTCCTTAATATGGGAAAGGAAATAGTCAATCAACTCCAAGAAGCATAGAGAGTCCCATACAGGATAAATACAAGGAGAAGCACGCCAAAACACATATTAATCAAACTATCAAAAATTAAATACAAAGAAAAAATATTAAAAGCAGCAAGGGAAAAACAACAAATAACATACAAAGGAATCCCCATAAGATTAACAGCTGATCTTTCAGGAAAACTCTGCAAACCAGAAGGGAGTGGTAGGACATATTTAAAGTGATGAAAGGGAAAAACCTACAACCAAGATTACTCTACCCAGCAAGGATCTCATTCAGATTTGATGGAGAAATCAAAAGCTTTACAGAGAAGCAAAAGCTAAGAGAAGTCCACACCATCAAACCAGCTCTACAAAAAATGCTAAAGGAACTTCTCTAAGTGGGAAACACAAGAGAAGTAAAGGAACTACAGAAACAAACCCAAAACAATTGAGAAAATGGTAATAGGAACACACATATCGATAACTACCTTAAATGAAAATGGATTAAATGCTCCAACCAAAAGACATAGACTGGCTGAATGGATACAAAAACAAGACCCGTATATATGCTGTCTACAAGAGACCCACTTCAGACCTAGGGACACATATAGACTGAAATTGAGGGGATGGAAAAAGATATTCCATGCAAATAGAAATCAAAAGAAAGCTGGAGTAGCAATTCTCATATCAGACAAGATAGACTTTCAAATAAAGACTATTACAAGAGACAAAGAAGGACACTATATAATGATCAAGGGATCAATCCAAGAAGAAAATATAACAATTATAAATATATATGCACCCAACATAGGAGCACCTCAATGCGTAAGGCAAATGCTAACAGCCTTAAAAGGGGAAATCGACAGTAACACAATAATAGTAGGGAACTTTAACACCCCACTTTCACCAATGGACAGATCATCCAAAATGAAAATAAATAAGGAAACACAAGCTTTAAATGACACATTAAACAAGATGGACTTAATTGATATTTATAGGACATTCCAACCAAAAACAACAGAGTACACTTTCTTCTCAAGTGCTCATGGAACATTCTCCAGGATAGATCATATTTGGGTCACAAATCAAGCCTTGGTAAATTTAAGAAAACTGAAATCGTATCAAGTATCTTTTCTGATCACAATGCTATGAGACTACATCTCAATTACAGGAAAAAAAACTGTAAAAAATACAAACACATGGAGGCTCAACAATGCACTACTTAATAACCAACAGACCACTGAAGAAATCAAAGAGGAAATCAAAACATACCTAGAAACAAATGGCAATGAAAACACGATGACCCAAAACCTATGGGATGCAGCAAAAGCAGTTCTAGGCGGGAAGTTTATAGCAATACAATCCTACCTCAGGAAACAAGAAACATCTCAAATAAACAACCTAACCTTACTCCTAAAACAATCAGAGAAAGAAGAACAAAAAACTGCAAAGTTTGCAGAAGGAAAGAAATGATACAGATCAGAAATAAATGGAAAAGAAATAAAGGAAACAATAGCAAAGATCAGTAAAATGAAAAGCTGGTTCTTTGAGAAGACAAACAAAATTGATAAACGATTAGCCAGACTCATCAAGAAAAAAAGGGAGAAGACTCAAATCAACAGAATTAGAAATGAAAAAGGAGAAGTAACAACTGACACTGCAGAAATACAAAGGATCATGAGAGATTACTACAAGCAACTATATGCCAATAAAATGGACAACCTGGAAGAAATGGACAAATTCTTAGAAAAGCACTACCTTCCCAGGCTGAACCAGGAAGAAATAGAAAATATAAACAGACCAATCACAAGCACTGAAATTGAAACTGTGATTAAAAATCTTCCAACAAACAAAAGCCCAGGACCAGATGGCTTCACAGGTGAATTCTATCAAACATTTAGAGAAGAGCTAACACCTATCCTTCTCAAACTCTTCCAAAATATAGCAGAGGGAGGAACACTCCTAAACTCATTCTACGAGGCCACCATCACCCTGATACCAAAACCAGACAAAGATGTCACAAAAAAAGAAAACTAGAGGCCAACATCACTGATGAACATAGATGCAAAACTCCTCAACAAAATACTAGCAAACAGAATCCAATGGCACATTAAACGGATCATACACCATGATCAAGGGGGATTTATCCCAGGAATGCAAGGATTCCTCAATATACGCAAATCAATCAATGTGATACACCATATTAACAAAGTGAAGGAGAAAAACCATACGATCATCTCAATAGATGCAGAAAAAGCTTTTGACAAAATTCAACACACATTTATGTTAAAAACCCTCCAGAAAGTAGGCATAGAGGGAACTTTCCTCAACATAATAAAGGCCATATATGACAAACCCACAGCCAACATCGTTCTCAATGGTGAAAAACTGAAACCATTTCCAATAAGATCAGGAACAAGACAAGGTTGCCCACTCTCACCACTGTTATTCAGCATAGTTTTGGAAGTTTTAGCCACAGCAATCAGAGAAGAAAAAGAAATAAAAAAATCCAAATCAGAAAAGAAGTAAAACGGTCACTGTTTGCAGATGACATGATACTGTACATAGAGAATCCTAAAGATGCTACCAGAAAACTACTAGAGCTAATCAATGAATTTGGTAAAGTAGCAGGATACAAAATTAAAGCACAGAAATCTTTTTCATTCCTATACACTAATGATGAAAAATCTGAAAGAGAAATTAAGGAAACACTCCCATTTACCATTGCAACAAAAAGAATAAAATACCTAGGAATAAACCTACCTAAGGAGACAAAAATCTGTATGCAGAAAACTGTAAGACACTGATGGAAGAAATTAAAGATGATACAAACAGATGGAGAGATATACCATGTTCTTGGATTGGAAGAATCAACATTGTGAAAATGACTATACTACCCAAAGCAATCGACAGATTCAGTGCAATCCCTATCAAACTACCAATGGCATTTTTCACAGAAGTAGAACAAAAAATTTCACAATTTGTATGGAATCACAAAGACCCCGAATAGCAAAAGCAATCTTGAGAAAGAAAAACAGAGCTGGAGGAATCAGGCTCCCTGACTTCAGACTATACTACAAAGCTACAGTAATCAAGACAGTATGGTACTGACACAAAAACAGAAATATAGATCAATGGAACAGGATAGAAAGCCCAGAGATAAACCCACGCACATATGGTCACCTTATTTTTGGTAAAGGAGGCAAGAATATACAATGGAGAAAAGACAGCCTCTTCAATAAGTGGTCCTGGGAAAACTGGACAGCTACATGTAAAAGAATGAAATTAGAACACTCCCCTGACATCATACACAAAAAATAAACTCAAAATGGATTAAAGACCTAAATATAAGGCCGGACGCTATAAAACTCTTAGAGGAAAACACTGGCAGAACACTCTATGACATCAATCACAGCAAGATCCTTTTTGACCCCCCTCCCAGAGAAATGGAAATAAAAACAAAAATAAACAAATAGGACCTAATGAAACTTCAAAGCTTTTGCACAGCAAAGGAAACCATAAACAGGACGAAAAGACAACCCTCAGAATGGGAGAAAATATTTGCAAATGGAGCAACTGACAAAGGATTAATCCTCAAAATTTACAACCAGTTCATGCAGCTCAATATCAAAAAAACAAACAACCCAATCCAAAAACAGACAGAAGACCTAAATGGACATGTCTCCAAAGAAGATATACAGATTGCCAAAAAACACATAAAAGGATGCTCAACATCACTAATCATTAGAGAAATGCAAATCAAAACTACAATGAGGTATCACCTCACACCAGTCAGAATGGCCATCATCAAAAAATCTACAAACAATAAATGCTGCAGAGGGTGTGGAGAAAAGGGAACCCTCTTGCACTGTTGCTGGGAATGTAAATTGATACAATCACTATGGAGAACAGTATGGAGGTCCTTAAAAATCTAAAAATAGAACTACCATTCGACCCAGCAATCCCACTACTGGGTGTATATCCTGAGAAAACCATAATTCAGAAAGAGTCACGTACCACAATGTTCCTTGCAGCTCTATTTACAATAGCCAGGACATGGAAGCAACCTAAGTGTCCATCGACAGATGAATGGATAAAGAAGATGTGGCACATATATACAATGGAATGTTACTGAGCCATAAACGAAATTGAGTTATCTGTAGTGAGGTGGATGGACCTAGAGTCTGTCATACAGAGTGAAGGAAGTCAGAAAGAGAAAAACAAATACCGTATGCTAATACATATATATGGAACCAAAAAAAAAAAAAAAAGGTTCTGACGAACCTAGGGGCAGGACAGGAATAAAGATGCAGACGTAGAGTATGGACTTGAGGACACGGGGAGGGGGAAGTGTAAGCTGGGATGAAGTGAGAGAGTGGCATGGACATATATACACTACCAAATGTAAAACAGATAGCTAGTGGGAAGCTGCCGCAGAGCACAGGGAGATCAGCTTGGTGCTTTGTGACCACCTAGAGGGGTGGGATAGGGAGGGTGGGAGGGAGGGAGGGAGATGCAAGATGGAGGAGATATGGGGATATATGTTATGTATAGATGATTCATTTTGTTATAAAGCAGAAGCTAACACACCATTATAAAACAATTATACTCCAATAAAGATGTTAAAAAAAAAAAAAGAACAGAAGAGTGTTGGGTTCTTCATATCTATAATGGGCCCCAGAACTCCCTAGAGGGAGGTTTTATATTTAAGACAACAAAAATAACTCTCATAACAATTAATAAACGAAAAACGAGGCTCCCCATGTAGAATGTCAATAAGCCTCCAGTATATTAAACATTCAGGAAAGAGATTTGTTGAAGACTCAGCCCGTGATGACCCAGGAGGGGCACCGTCATAGTTAATGGAACTGGGAAGCAAATGACACTAGGTGATGTTCAGGGCTGCCAGTTGCCTCAGCAAGTTGAAATATCTCCAGCAGCAATCTCACTCCTATGTTAAAGAAACACATTCTCGAAGCAGAGAGGTGACAGAGGTCAGATCAGCTTCTCTCTGACAACCATCCTCAAACTCACTGACCGTCCCCTCCACCAGGTATGAGGCTTGGAGAGACACTTCTAATATGTCCATTATGCTATTTAACCTCAAGCTTGCTCCAATATGGGGCACTTCTTCCAAACAATAATATAACTTTGAAATGAGGTGGACCATGGTTTGAACCCAGCCTCTCTCTACTGTGCTACTTTGGTGATTCTGGCCAAGCTTCTTAACTTCTTTGAACCTCAGCATCTTCTCTTGGAAACTAAGATTGTGTGTTTTTGCTGCATATCAAATAATCTCAAAATCTCACTGTCTTAAAAAAAAAAAAAAAAAACACTGGTTCTCTTGCTCACAGGTCTGCCAGCAGTTTTAGGTCTACTGGGATTGGCCAGGGTCAGCACAGCTTGGCTCTAGGTTGTGGGTTGGGTTCATATGTTTCCGTTTTCTCCTAAAACCAGTGGCAACCCAGGGAATGTTCCTCTCCTGGCAAGCCACAGAAGCACAGGGGCAGGCAAACTGCAAGCACATCTCAAGTCCCTGGTCAAGTCATGTCTGCTAAGATCTCATTGGCCAAAGCAGTTGCATAACCTAAAGTCAAGTAGGGGGAAATGCACTCTATCACCTCTCCTTCCCATGAAGTCTTTGTAAGGCCACAGAGGGAGTGAAGAATTGAGGTTCAATCTCTCACAATTGAAATTACTATCACATAAGGTGTCGAAAACATTAAATGAGATCAAAATATATAAAGCCCAGGACAGAGGAGGCGCTGAATAAATGATAGCTATTACCATGGGTTAACAAATAGTATTTTTGATAGCTATGCCTATCTATACAAAAGTTCCAAAATGAGGCAGACATTACTTTATTACCCTTTAATGAATTTTATCAACTGTAATTACTAAAACATAGCCCCAGGCTTTTGTGCCCTGTCTCTATGCAACGCTGATGACGCAAATAAGCCAGGGCAAGCTACCAAGAGGCATATACACAAACTCAGAAACTGGAGATGTTTGTCCTAACCCTAACCCCAGGCTCCCTGTTCTGACCAGCCTCCTCCAATTGCTCTGGCCTCATTTAACACAGTAAAGAAGGTCTCCAAACACTCAAATCCTATGTCCCTGCCTTAATTAGAAACCATTAGTACGTCTGGAAAATAGATGCCCCCTTCTCTCTATATCCACATAGGGGTAATGGGAGAACAGGTATGTTGCAGGGTGGCTGATTTCTAGTCTCTTCTCATACAGACCTTTTTTTCTCCATTTCCTGCAGGGAGGAGACATCGTGTGGGGGAGGGGTGTGTGTTTTAACCTCTCACGATGATCTTAGGGCCCCTTCTCCTGGATCCACAGCCTCTCCCTCCTGCACCACTTCACATACACACTCCCCTACTTCCCACCCATCCTTCACATGGAACTTCAAGCCAAATTACCCCCAAATATAGGCACCATTCTAGTTGGCAGGGATTGAGAAGTTTGGGAACATCTCTTAGCACTCTAGGAGAGCTGAGTCTTTGGATCTGGAGTGACATTCCTGGGTTAAACTCTCCACTCCATCACCCCTTAAGTGGACCCAGAACATTTTATTTGGACTCTTTAGGACTCCTTTCTACCACTTATGAAACGGGGTTAAAAACATGTGCCTTGAAATATTGCTGATGGGATCAGATGAGATTGTTTACTACTGAGAAAATATCTATGGAGTGCTGTGTGTGCTAGATCCAAAAGATGAAGACACAGCCACTGCCCTCCAAAGTTTAAAGTCGGTCCCAGGCACATAGTGGGAGATCAGTAAACCATCACTACTATTATCACTTACGTTTATCTTGGTGGCAACATGTGAGATATTTAACACGTGGCACAGTACACGAACCCTTCTACAGGAATGAACAGCAGTCTTAGAGCTGTACCAGGGTGCTGGAGGCCACCTACTAGGCCAGGATCATGGGGAGTAATGATGTGGTAGCCCAGGGGTAATGACCAGGCTATGGCAGCATGGCCACACAGGAAACTCAAGGCAGCAGCTATTTACCCCCCAGTAAAGAAGTATTTCAACATTTTAACAACTGGTTCAGTGCTACTATTTAAAATATTATTTATTTTTAAATATTATATTTTAAATGATAAATGTGCACTTATCATTTAAACTCATATCATACACTTCTGATAGTTCTCTTGTCTACCTAAATGCTAAAATAAAGGAAGAGATCTCTCTTATGTATGTTGCTTTTACTGTCCAATGATGCAAGGAAAACTTACCGTGGGCGATGTTCCTGTTTCAGCTCTCAAATGAACACATGATATGGCCAAAGAGGAGCCATCCTGTCACAGGCACCAAGGATCCCTCCCCAACCACCATCCATGGGCCCGAAGCAGAATCACATGACTCTAAAGTCAAGGTTGAAGGAAGCATCTCTATGTCAGATGTCAGGGATTCCAAGCCAGTGTTTAGATGCTCTGCCCTCCCAGGGGCCTCCTATCCCATGAGGACTCACTTTCTCAGGGATGTCTGAAGTTTCCCCGAAGTCCTCAAGTTGATAAGTGACAAACAGGTGATGAGGGCAGCCACTTGCAGGAGAAAAGGAACAAGTGAAAGAGCTCTATTAAAAACCAGAGGAAGGAACTTCCATGATGTCCATTCCAACCAGAGTAAAACAAAGGCTTGAGACAGCGTCAGCTTTCTGCCAGTGTCATGTTTACTTGGTAGCATTCACCCCTCCCCCAAAATATGAATGACTGAGGTAAATGAAGCAACATATTTCAGCAAATGAAAAATATTCCGGTCAAGGAGAGAGTGAAGAATCGGAAAATTCCCATGCATAATGGACAAGATTCTTGTAAGAATCACAGCAAGTAATGGCACATTTTTACCTAATTCTGGCTTAGGGTCGTGGCAGTTCACAGCTTATAGAAATCATCCAGTCCATTTAATCTGGGAAACTGAAGGCCAATGATGTGAAGTGCCCTGTACTAACAGAGGACTCTTGATCCTCAACCCAGGGGCCGGTTACATCATGCTAACATTTCTTTCTCCCAAATGCAGAAAATAAGTACACACACACATACACAAAAGGAAGACACTGAGGAGTAATCAACGCATCATGAGACAGGCATTCTTGGAAAAGATCTGTGATAAAATATTCTCCAAAGAATATACAAACACAGACATTTAAGATTATTATTTTAGTTGCCAAGACAACAAAAGAAAAATATCAGAGAAAGAAAGAACCAAGAAATCTTCCCCCAAGTTCGATACCCAAAACACAAGAGACTAAGGGTGAGGTACCTCTTACCTTGGGATTGTGGGTGCAAGGAAGGCACCCAGGACCAAGATATACCTGATCACAGAAACCTGAGCTGCCCCCAGCTGTGGAAGTACCACACAGCTAAAGTATTTAACGCCAGTGTGCTGCAGGCCAGAGTGATCTGAGGACTAATTCCATACACATGTGCCTAGGAGGTTTGTTTCGGGGAAAGCAATCCAAAAGCCAACTGCAGAGTTCATTTTAATAGCACTGAGGTTGTGTGCATGTCTAATCATGGGATCAGCAAATTACATGCCTGGTGCACGGACCATATGACCTTTGTGGGACTGTGGAACAACTGAGTGCATTTGGGAGAAACACTAAGAATTCACTGAGCATAAGGCCAAGTTGCGAAGCTATTTGCACAGGGCAGACGAGCGGCAGCGATGAGCAACGTGCTTTTGAACATCTCCTAAGCCTGGGGCACTGAACTAGGCACTGAGGGAGGATTCATCCCACCCCCAAAGTCGCTGTAGAGAAAACTGCACTGACTCCTTTAATGAAAGGGCACCCCACAAAGAAGGCTGTAAATGCTTGTCATCAAAGACAGACAGAACATGGAGAGAATCACCTTCCATCCCTGTCTGCCTAGCTGTGCCCCCTCCAGGCTCTCAGAACATGGGAAAAAAAGACCTTGAGGCTCTTGAACATGGAAAGGCCCTAGTAGACTAACACAAAGTAGTTAAACAGGCAAAGCACTAACGGTGTCACTGATGGTGAATCAGGAAAAGAAGAGCTAACAGTTACACATCATCCTGCTCTCTTTACTGGTTTCCACACCTCTCCCAGTACATCGTCGTCTTCACACCGGACCACATGCACGTGCACATGCAAACACACACACACGACACACTCAGAGGAGTTACCAATTTGTGATAGTAAAAAGGCTTGGGCAAGATTAAGTCCTAGAACCGTGGCAGTGAGCTGTCATGAGAGATGCTAGAAACATCAGGAGAGAGGAGACTACGCTGAGAAGCCTCTGACCTGAATTACAGAAAAGGAATGTTAAGATCTCCTTTCTCCAAGAAAATCCTCCAGAACTTAAAATCCACCCAGACACACAAATGGTGTCGGCAATACAGGAATTTGTCCTCCTCTTATTTAACGCTTCCCAAGGATACACTCTGTGCTGAGGACTAATTTCAAAGCATCTAAGAAGCTATGTTTTGCGAGCTCACTAGATTCTGAGTTCCTCAAAGGCACAGGCTGTATTTCCATCATCTTTGTACATCAGTTCCCAGCACGTAAGAGGTCTTCCTAGACGGCTACTGTTGTTGGATGGCCTGCCTACCCCACATGCCCACACCTCAAAGAGGGATTCAATTCTCCAGTGTACACCTCTGTCTCTTACCTGAGATTATGCAGAGCCCAGCAAACCATGACTAATATCATTTACACTGACCTGGTGGCAACGTGTGAGATATATAACAAGTGGCACAGCACAAGATCCCACTTACAGGAAGGACCACAGTAGGGTAGTGGATGTTGCCTACTCAGCCACTACTGTCCACGCATTCATTCAACAGGTACCTATATTCAAGGCACAGTTCTTGGCACTAGGAATACATTCCAACCCATGGGCTTCCTGGAACGTTCATCCAGTCAATCCTAATTTGGGACCAATCATCAAATAAACACTGACCCAGAGAGCACCTACTGTGTGCTAGGGTGTGTCCTGAGCACTTTTAGGGAGATGATGTAATAGATGCTGACCATGTCCTCAAGAACCTAACCATTTAGCAGAGTAGCTGAGCCTCTGCACAGCAAAGACAAACTGGGCAAACTCAGCAGAATAGAGAGGTCCCCAGTGACAGGAAAAGTCACTGAATACTTTAGTGTACAGAGGCAGGAATCTGCTGTCCAGCCTACTCAGGCCTGTTAGATCTGGGGCTTGGTCAGAGCTGGTTCTCTGAAGACAGAGAGACTTACAGGATTGGTAGAGTCAGCCCTGAGCAGAAATGTGAAGAAGGGAAAGAAAAATTAACACCGATTGAGCACAGCAATGGGCCTCTACAGCCATGACATTATGCAATTCTCTCAGTGGCTCTTTTGTCATGAACGTTTGTCATCATGTTAGGCGGCTTAACATCCAGGCCCTCTTCCCTACCGAGAACCTTCCACCGTTTTGCCCAGTAGGATGTCCAGCCCCAAACAGGCTTAAATGTGGAGGGAGTGCCAAGAGGAACGGAGCTGAGAGCCACGCAGTATCCCACAGCTGGAGCGTCACACAGTGGTGCATCCAGAGCTGGCAGCATCCTAACGGGACTGTTCCTTCAGCTGCATCTTAGCTGACATTCTGGCTGTTCAGCTTCCTTGGGTCTCTGCCCATTTTCCAATCCTGTTTCCTCAGCCTTCTCCTCAATTCTGAGTTATCTGATATCCTTCCAATGAATTCCTTTTCTGCTTGAGTCATTTTTGGCTGCTTACTATGAAGAATGCTGACTAATACACCTGCAATACAGGCATCATTTACTGCATTTTACAGATAAAGAAACCGAGGCTCGGGGAAGTGAAGTAAATGGCCAATTAGTGACAGAGGTAGAGTTTAAGCTCAGGTCTTCTCATCTCAAACGCAGTCATGTTGTCTCTAGTTGTTAGGTTAATCAGGACACCTTGATTGCAAGTGATAGAAAAAATGACAACTGAAACCGGGTTAAACAAAAAGGATGTGTGTTGGCTGAAGAGTTGAGATATAGAAAGTATACCTGGCTCTATTCCCCAAAGGATGTTGAGTCTGTCCATTGCTGGTATCTGCTCTCACTTATGTGGACTTCACTCCCGATAATCTCTTCCATCATGGTGACCTTCTCCAGCTTATATTCTCATAACCACAAACCCAGTAGAAATGGAGAATTATTTTCCCAAAAAACCTGAATGAAAATCTTGGGTTTGACTCTCACTCTCTCACTGGACCATCTCAGTAGCCAGAGATGGGATATATTGCTAGCCAAGCCTCTCTCACCCTTCCCCCTCCCCACCCCCCCACCCACACACACACAGTCTATGGTGGAGGCAACACCACTCAAACTTTACAAGCTGAGGTTGGTGGAGTGACAGTTCCCAAGAGGATAATCACAGTTCTTTACCGAAAGAAAGGTGAATAGATACTGTGTGGCAAAAACAACAGATGTCCACTGGCGTCTACTGCTTTTACAGTATGGGTGACACTCATCTTTCTAGCTCTTCTCCACACTGCAGAAGAGCCTGTATCCAGAACTACATCCTGCCACCCACCAGCTGTCTATTCTTCCTCCCAACCAAAAGTTTCTTTCAAATTATTTTTTTAATTTGTATTGCAGTATAGTTGCTTTACAATGTTATTAGTTTCTACTGTACAGCAAATTGAATCAGCTATATGTATACATATATCCCCTCTGTTTTGGATTTCCTTCCCATTTAGGTCACCACCGAGCAATGAGTAGAGTTCCCTATACAGTAGGTTCTCATTAGTTATCTATTTTATACATAGTATCAATAGCGTATATATGTCAATCCCAATCTCCCAATTCATCCCACCCCCCTTTCCCGCTTTGTCCATACCTTTGTTCTCTACGTGTGTGTCTCCATTTCTGCTTTGTAAATAAGATCGTCTATATCAATTTTTTCAGATTCCACATATATGCGTTAATATACAATATTTGTTTTTCTGTTTCTGACTTACTGCACTCTGTATGACAGTCTCTAGGTCCATCCACGTCTCTACAAATGACCCAATTTTGTTCCTTTTTATGGTTGAGTAATATTCCATTGTATATATGTACCACATCTTCTTTACACATTACACACGCTAGACACTTAAATTATCCATTCCATGCCTTCGCATTTTAAATCAATGTAGCGAGTCTTTCTGGGGGCCGCTGTGAAGGCTGAATGTTCACGGAGGAAACGTGGAGAATGTGGAGGAGTGACTGACTCATCAAGGTTGTTTCAGGCCCCTGAAATCATACCATAGGGGCAGCCAGCCACCCTGGGTCCACGTCAGTAGGACTTGGTCCTAGGATCCCACAGCAGAGCTTAAGTGCCAAAGTATGTCCAAGGGAGAGTGCTAGTGGTCACACTGCTAAGGAAAATCACATCCAAGCAGTTTATAGAGAAAGAAAGCTCTGAGGTGAGCCTTTGTTACTGGAGTTTGGACATCAGGGGTTAGAGAGCCACAGAAGACAAGAGCAAGGAACAGTGAGAGGGGCCGAGTGTGGTCTGATGTTGGGGATGGTGGGTAGATTGAGCAGAAATGTTTGCCTTTCCTTTAGCCTCCCATACGGTGGGCTGCTGGCTCTACGTAAGGGACTGGATTGAACAAAACCTGGCTTCCACTGAAGGCTATCCACCGGGGCCCCGCCCTGCCTGCTCCTTGGGTCTAGATTTGTCTTGCCTGTCCCCACTGTGATGTTTTGCTAGAACTGAGCCTGCACCTAGTGGCTCACCTTAACTAACAACTTAAAAACTTCAACATTTACCAAACACCAAGGGTTAGCTCAGCCTTGGGCTAGGTGTTGATGATACACAGTTGCAGAGGATGTTATTTTCAACCTTGGAAAAATTGGCTGAGAGTGGGAGAAGCAGCTGAGGTGTTTCATCTTTTGCTGTTGTTGTTGTTCTATTATTTTATTTACTGATGGCTTTTATTTGAAGTTAGAAGAATAAGCATCTAAGTTCATATCACATCTTTCATTGTTCAGTTTTCAATACTGTTATAAATATAATTTCATCGGCCCTTCCTATACCCTGTGGGACAGAGAGGAAATATTATTAATCCTGGTTTAGATAGAACCTATAAACTGTTTTCCAAACAAATCTATAGTGTATATACATGGATTAACACTTAGTAAGCTGAATTTTTCTAACACTAGACAGTTAAGTGAAAAGCATGTTCACCACCTATGAGTTATCTAACAATTGTTAGATGCTTACTATATTCAGGCATATGTTAAGCATTTTTATGCATTTTATTATTTAATCCTCAAACTCTGTGTGATGGACGCTATTATCATAGGACAAAATTGAGAGTTGAAAAGCTCAGGGAACTTGTTCATTTCACATAATTACTAAATAAAGGATATGAGTTAGGAATACAAATTTGAACTCATTCATTCAATACTTTTTTTTTTCAAGTTGAATTTTTTTTCTAACATCTTTATTGGAGTATAATTGCTTTACAATGTTGTGTCAGTTTCTGCTGTATAACACAGTGAATCAGCTATACATATACATATATCCCCATATCCCCTCCCTCTTGCGTCTCCCTCCCACCCTGCCTATCCCACCCCTCTAGGTGGTCACAAAGCACCGAACTGATCTCCCTGTGCTATGCGGTGCCTTCCCACTAGCTATCTATTTTACATTTGGTAGTGTATATATGTCCATGCCACTCTCTCACTTCGTCCCAGCTTACCCTTCCCGCTCCCTGTGTCCTCAAGCCCTTTCACTATATCTCTGTCTTTATTCCTGTCCTGCCCCTAGGTTCTTCAGAACCTTTTTTTTTTTTTTTAGATTCCATATATATGTGTTACAATACAGTACATGTTTTTCTCTCTTTCTGACTTACTTTACTCTGTATGACAGTCTTTAGGTCCATCAACCTCACTACAAATAACTCAATTTCATTTCTTTTTATGACTGAGTAATATTCCATTGTATATATGTGCAACATCTTCTTTATCCATTCATCCGTTGAGGGACACTTAGGTTGCTTCCATGTCCTGGCTATAGTAAATAAAGCTGCAGTGAACACTGTGGTACAAGACACTTTTTGAATTACGGTTTTCTCAGGGCATATGCCCAGTAGTGGGATTGCTGGGTCGTATGGTAGTTCTATTCTTAGTTTTTCAAAGAACCTCCATACTGTTCTCCATACTGGCTGTCTCAATTAACATTCCCACCAACAGTGCAAGAGGGTTTCCCTTTTCTCTACACCCTCTCCAGCATTTATTGTTTGTAGATTTTTTGATGATGGCCATTCTGACTGGTGGGAGCTGATACCTCATTGTACTTTTGATCTGCATTTCTCTGATTAGGGATGTTGAGCATCCTTTCATGTGTTTTTTGGCAATCTGTATATCTTCTTTGAGAAATGTCTATTTAGGTCTTCTGCCAATTTTAGGATTGGGTTGTTTGTTTTCTTGATATTGAGCTGCATGAGCTGCTTATATATTTTGGAGATTAATCCTTTGTCACTTGCTTCGTTTGCAAATACTTTCTCCAATTCTGAGGGTTGTCTTTTTGTCTTTTTTATGGCTTCCTTTGCTGTGCAAAAGCTTTGAAGTTTCATTAGGTCCCATTTGTTTATTTTTGTTTTTATTTCCATTTCTTTGGGAGGGGGGTCAAAAAGGATCTTGCTGTGATTGATGTTATAGAGTGTTCTGCCAATGTTTTCCTCTAAGAGTTTTATAGTGTCTGGCCTTACATTTAGGTCTTTAATCCATTTTGAGTTTATTTTTGTGTATGGTGTTAGGGAGTGTTCTAATCTCGTTCTTTTACATGTAGCTGTCTGGTTTTCCCAGAACCACGTATTGAAGAGGCTGTCTTTTCTCCATTGTATATTCTTGCCTCCTTTATCAAAGATAAGGTGACTCTAAGTGAGTGGGTTTATCTCTGGGCTTTCTATCCTGTTTCACTGATCTATATTTCTTTTTTTGTGTCAGTACCACACTGTCTTGATTACTGTAGCTTCATAGTATTGTCTGAAGTCAGGGAGCCTGATTGCTCCAGCTCCGTTTTTCTTTCTCAAGATTGCTTTGGCTATTCGGGGTCTTTTGTGTTTCCATACAAATTGTGAAATTTTTTGTTCTACTTCTGTGAAAAATGCCATTGGTAGTTTGATAGGGATTGCACTGAATCTGTAGATTGCTTTGGGTAGTAGTCATTTTCACAATGTTGATTCTTCTAATTCAAGAACGTGGTATATCTCTCCATCTGTTTGTAGCATCTTTAATTTCTTTCATCAGTGTCTTATAGTTTTCTGCATACAGGTCTTTTGTCTCCTTAGGTAGGTTTATTCCTAGGTATTTTATTCTTTTTGTTGCAATGGTAAATGGGAGTGTTTCCTTAATTTCACTTTCAGATTTTTCATCATTAGTGTATAGGAATGCAAGAGATTTCTGTGCATTAATTTTGTATCCTGCTACTTTACCAAATTCATTGATTAGCTCTAGTAGTTTTCTGGTAGCATCTTTAGGATTCTCTATGTATAGTATCATGTCACCTGCAAACAGTGACCGTTTTACTTCTTCTTTTCCGATTTAGATTCCTTTTATTTTTTTTCTTCTCTGATTGCTGTGGCTAAAACTGCCAAAACTAGGTTGAGTAACAGTGGTGAGAGTGGGCAACCTTGTCTTGTTCCTGATCTTAGTGGAAATGGTTTCAGATTTTCACCATTGAGAACGATGTTGGCTGTGGGTTTGTCATATATGGCCTTTATTATGTTGAGGTAAGTTCCCTCTATGCCTACTTTCTGGAGGGTTTTTATCATAAATGTGTGTTGAATTTTGTCGAAAGCTTTTTCTGTATCTACTGAGATGATCATATGGTTTTTCTCCTTCAGTTTCTTAATATGGTGTATCACACCGATTGATTTGCGTATACTGAAGAATCCTTGCATTCCTGGGATAAACCCCACTTGATCATGGTGTATGATCCGTTTAATGTGCCATATGATTCTGTTTGCTAGTATTTTGTTGAGGATTTTTGCATCTATGTTCATCAGTGATATTGGCCTGTAGTTTTCTTTTTCTGTGACATCTTTGGTTTTGCAATCAGAGCGACGGTGGCCTCATAGAATGAGTTCAGGAGTGTTCCTCCCTCTGCTATATTTTGGAAGAGTTTGAGAAGGATAGGTGTTAGCTCTTCTCTAAATGTTTGATAGAATTTGCCTATGTAGCCATCTGGTCCTGGGCTTTTGTTTGTTGGAAGATTTTTACTCACAGTTTCAATTTCAGTGCTTGTGACTGGTATGTTTATATTTTCTCTTTCATCCTGGTTCAGTCTCAGAAGACTGTGCTTTCCTAAGAATTTGTCCATTTCTTCCAGATTGTCCATTTCATTGGCATATAATTGCTAGTAGTAATCTCTCATGATCCTTTATATTTCTGCATTGTCAGTTGTTATTTCTCCTTTTTCATTTCTAATTCTATTGATTTGAGTCTTCTCCCTTTTTTTCTTGAGGAGTCTGGCTAATGGTTTACCAATTTTGTTTATCTTCTCAAAGAACCAGCTTTTAGTTTTATTGATCTTTGCTATCATTTCCTTCATTTCTTTTTCATTTATTTCTGATCTGATCTTTATGATTTCTTTCCTTCTGCTAACTTTGGGGTTTTTTTGTTCTTTCTCCAACTGCTTTAGGTGTAACCTTAGGTTGTTTATTTGAGATGTTTCTTGTTTCTTGAGGTAGGATTGTATTGCTATTAACTTCCCTCTTAGAACTGCTTTTGCTGCATCCCATAGGTTTTGGGTCGTCGTGTTTTCATTGTCATTTGTCTCTAGGTATTTTTTGACTTCCTCTTTGATTTCTTCAGTGACCTCTTGGTTATTTAGTAGTGTATTGTTTAGCCTCCATATGTTTGTATTTTTACAGATTTTTTTCCTGTAATTGATATCTAGTCTCATAGCGTTGTGGTCAGAAAAGATACTTGATACGATTTCAATTTTCTTAAATTTACCAAGGCTTGATTTGTGACCCAAGATATGATCTATCTTGGAGAATATTCCATGAGAAGAAAGTGTGCTGTGTTGTTTTTGGTTGGAATGTCCTCTAAATATCAATTAAGTCCATCTTGTCGAATGTGTCATTAAAGCTTGTGTTTCCTTATTTATTTTCATTTTGGATGATCTGCCCATTGGTGAAAGTGGGATGATAAAGTCCCCTACTATTATTGTGTTACTGTCGATTTCCCCTTTTATGGCTGGTAGCGTTTGCCTTATGTATTGAGGTGCTCCTATGTTGGGTGCATAAATATTTACAATTGTTATATCTTCTTCTTGGATTGATCCCTTGATCATTATGTAGCATCCTTATCTCTTGTAATAGTCTTTATTTGAAAGTCTATTTTGTCTGATATGAGAATTGCTACTCCAGGCTTCTTTTGATTTCCATTTGCATGAAATATCTTTTTCCATCCCCTCACTTTCAGTCTGTATGTGTCTCTAGGTCTGAAGTGGGTCTCTTGTAGACAGCATATATATGGGTCTCGTTTTTGTATCCATTCAGCCAGTCTACATCTTCTGGTTGGAGCATTTAATCTATTTACACTTAAGGTAGTTATTGATATGTATGTTCCTATTACCATTTTCTTAATTGTTTTGGGTTTGTTATTGTAGGTCTTTTCCTTCTCTTGTGTTTCCTTGACTAGAGAAGTTCCTTTAGCATTTGTTGTAAAGCTGGTTTGCTGGTGCTGAATTCTCTTAGCATTTGCTTGTCTGTAAAGCTTTTTATTTCTCCATCAATTCTGAATTAGATCCTTGCTGGCTGGAATAATCTTGGTTGTTGGTTTTTACCTTTCATCATTTTAAATATATCCTGTCACACCCCTCTGGCTTGCCGAGTTTCTGCTGAAAAATCAGATGATAACCTTATGGGGATTCCGTTGCATGTTATTTGTTTCTTTTCCCTTGCTGTTTTAATATTTTTTCTTTGAATTTAATTTTTGTTAGTTTGATTAATATGTGTCTTGGCGTGTTTCTCCTTGGATTTACCCTGTATGGGACTGCACTTCCTGGACTTGATTGACTATTTCCTTTCCCATGTTAGGGAAGTTTTCAACTATAATCTCTTCAAATATTTTCTCAGTCCCTTTCTTTTTCTCTTCTTCTTCTGGGACCCCTATAATTCGAATGTTGGTGCATGTAATGTTGTCCCAGAGGTCAATGAGCCTGTCCTCCATTCTTTTCATTTTTTTCTTTATTCTGCAGTAGTTATTTCCACTATTTTATCTTCCAGGTCACTTATCCATTCTTCTGCCTCAGTTATTCTGCTACTGATTCCTTCTAGAGAATTTTTAATTTCATTTGTTGTGTTGTTCATCATTGTTTGTTTGCTCTTCAGTTCTTCTAGGTCCTTTTTAAACGTTTCTTGTATTTTCTCCATTCTGTTTCCAAGATTTTGGATCATCTTTACTGTCATTACTCTGAATTCTTTTTCAGGTAGACTGCTTATTTCCTCTTCATTCGTTTGGTCTGGTGGGTTTTTACCTTGTTCCTTCATCTGCTGTGTATTTCTCTGTCTTACCTTTTGCTTTATTTAGTGTGTTTGGGGTCTCTTGTTCACTGGCTGCAAGTTCGTAGTTCCCCTTGTTTTTGGTGTCTGCCCCTAGTGGCTAAGGTTGGTTCAGTGGCTTGTGTAGGTTTCCTGGTGGAGGGAACTGGTGCCTGTGTTCTGGTGGGTGGGGCTGGATCTTGACTTTCTGGTGGGTAGAACTGCGTCCGGTGGTGTGTTTTGGGGAGTCTGTGAATTTATTATGATTTTAGGGAGCCTCTCTTCTAATTGGTGGGGTTGTGTTCCTGTCTTGCTAGTTGTTTGACATGAGAGGTCCAGCACTGAAACTTGCTGGTCGTTGGGTGGAGCTGGATCTTAGCGTTGAGATGGAGATGTCTGGGAGAACTTTCACCGTTTGATATTACATGTGGCCGGGAGGTCTCTGGTGGACCAGTGTCCTGAACTCAGCTCTCCCACCTCAAAGGCTAAGAACTGATGCCCAGCCAGAGCACCAAGACCCTGTCAGCCACACGGCTCAGAAGAAAAGGGAGAAAAAAAGAAAGAAAAATAAATAAATAAATAAAATAAAATAAAGTTATTAAAATAAAAATCAAAAAAATATTATTAAAAGAAAAAAATTAAAAAGTAATAAAAAGATAAAGAAAGAAAGAAGAGAGCAACCAAACCAGTATACAATTCCACCAATGGTAACAAGCACTAAAAACTATACTAAAAAAAAAAAAAAAAAAAATAGACAGACAGAACCCTAGGACAAATGGTAAAAGCAAACCTATACAGACAAAATCACACAAGAAGCATACACATACACACTCACAAAAAGAGAAAAAGGAAAAAATTATATATATATATATATATTAAAAAAAGGAAGAGAGCAACCAAATCAATAAACAAATCTACCAATGATAATAAGCTCTAAATACTAAACTAAGATAAGCATAAAACCTGAAACAAATAAGATGCAGAAAGCAAACCCCAAGTCTACAGTTGCCCCCAAAGTCCACCGCCTAAATTTTCGGATAATTTGTTGTCTATTCAGGTATTCCACAAATGCAGGGTACATCAAGTTGATTGTGGAGATTTAATCCACTGCTCCTGAGGCTGCATGGAGAAATTTCCCTTTCTCTTCTTTGTTTGCACAGCTCCTGGGGTTCAGCTTTGGATTTGGCCCTGCCTCTGCATGTAGGTCGCCCTCTGGTGTCTGTTCTTCGCCCAAACAGGAGGGGGTTATAGGAGCGGCTGATTAGGGGCCTCTGGTTCACTCAGGCCAGGGGGAGGGAGGGGTATGGAATGCGGGGCGAGCTTGCAGCAGCAGAGGCTGGCATGACGTTGCAATCGCCTGAGGCGCACCATGTGTTCTCCCAGGGAAGTTGTCCCTGGATCACAGGACTCTGGCAGTGGTGGGCTGCACAGGCTCCTGGGAGGGGAGTTGTGGATAGTGACCTGTGCCTGCACACAGGCTTCTTGGTGGCAGCAGCAGCAGCCTTAGCATTTCATGCCCATCTCTGGTATCCGCGCTGATAGCCATGGCTCATGGCCGTCTCTGGAGCTCGTTTAGGCGGTTCTCTGAATCCCCTCTCCTCGTGCACCCCTAAACAATGGTCTCTTGCCTCTTAGGCAGCTCCAGACTTTTTCCTGGACTCCCTCCCAACACACTGTGGCACACTAGCACACTTCAGGCTGTCTTCACGCAGCCAACCCCAGTCCTCTCCCTGGGATCTGAACTCCGAAGCCCGAGCCTCAGCTCCCAGCCCCCACCCATCCCAGTGGGTGAGCAGACAAGCCTCTCGGGCTGGTGAGTGCTGGTCAGCACCGCTCCTCTGTGCAGGAATCTTTGCCCTCTGCACAGCTGTTGCTGCGCTCTCCTCCGTGGCTCCGAAGCTTCCCCCTCGCCCACCCCTGTCTATGCCAGTGAAGGGGCTTCCTCGTGTGTGGACACTTTTCCTCCTTCACAGCTCCGTCCCAGAGGTGCAGGTCCCATCCCTATTCTTTTGTCTCAGTTTTTTCTTTTTTCTTTTGCCCTACCCAGGTATGTGGGGAGTTTCTTGCCTGTTGGGAAGTCTGAGGTCTTCTGCCAGCGTTCAGTAGGTGTTCTGTAGGAATTGTTCCACATGTAGATGTATTTTTGTTGTATTTGTGGGGAGGAAGGTGATCTCCATGTCTTACTCCTCTGCCATCTTGAAGGTCCCCCTCAGCTGATGTTTTTTTAAAAATGATGATAAAATATTGATTCTATGACAGAGGCTTATACAAGGTTATCATAGGGACTCTGAAGAGGAGAAATTAAGCCAAATGCTCTTAAGGTTGTGGGAAGGAACAGTAGGTAATGGAGGTAGAAGGAAAGTTGGGCCTGATCCTCCATGGAATGGCACAGGTTGAAAAGAGGAAAAGCAACAGAAATTAAGAGTTGGATCAAAACACAATGCACACCATGACCTGAAGTTCTTCCCTAGAGCATGAGCCACTTGGTATGGGGCCTTCTACCTATAGGGGGCTCAGTAAATGTTTGTGAATTAAACAATGAACCCTGTTTTGCCTTTGGAACAGAATGTAGACCTGCAAGACCAAGGAACACTGCTTCCGAAATATTATCACAGCCTTTAATTTCTCATTGTGACCCTCTGAGCAGTTTAATTAATAATTGCTATGGGAAGAGGAGAGCAAAGTGGTAATTAACAGCTATTGGCCAGAGCTATTGATGAATTAAGAGTCCAATTACAGGGGCTTCCCTGGTGGTGCAGTGGTTGAGAATCTGCCTGCCAATGCAGGGGACACGGGTTCGAGCCCTGGTCTGGGAAGATCCCACATGCCGCAGAGCAACTAGGCCCGTGAGCCACAACTACTGAGCCTGCGCGTCTGGAGCCTGGGCTCCGCAACACGAGAGGCCGTGACAGTGAGAGGCCCGCGCACCGCGATGAAGAGTGGCCCCCGCTCACCACAACTAGAGAAAGCCCTCGCACAGAAACGAAGACCCAACACAGCCAAAAATAAAAATTAATTAATTAATTAATTAATTATTTTAAAAAAAGAGTCCAATTACAAAATGAACAAAGCACATCTAAAAAGAAGCATGAATTCCAGGAGTAAAGAAAGGCCATGGGTACCAAGGACTCTAGAGGATTTTCTTAATCTGAGCAGCTACTGAGTGAAGTTTGCGCCAAATAGAACTAATGAAGAAATGATAAATGTGAATATTTGCCTGGAAATGACATGCTCACCATGGTCTGCACTTCCTAGAAGGGCAAACTTTGCCACTGGGCTCCTTTTCCTCCCAACCAACAGCACAGATTAAAATAAAAAAGAAGACAAGGGGCAGATTACAGTCATCTTATCCAGGGTGTCAAATGCCCAGGATGCTTCCAGCAGTCCCAGGGCCCCCCAGCACTTCTGAGGTCAACAAATCCCTATGACTTGATGGCTTTTTGATTCCCCCTTCAAAAGGCAGTATCATGTTTTCAGAAAGATGATAACTACAGGACTGTTTAAACACAAAGAACCTCAGAAACACTTGTTGCTTGAATAGCTGGGTGGTTGACCATTCCACTAATCTCTGGCGTTAACCTGTGTGTTTATCCCCATCGTCCCCGTCAGGGATCCTCCTGTTGCTGTCTTTTCCATGCATACTCACTCTCCAATACCAGCTGGCTTCTCTCCACAATCTCTTCCCCACAAGGCAGGTCTTCAATTCTCAGTCTTTAGAAATTCATTACACCCAAACAATTAATATACCTAAGTTTTTACTTTCTTTTATGAAGAGCCTTCTATAAATATGGGATCTTCAGTATTAGGTACTTAAGGTATGGTAGCAATCCAAGTGTCCAGCAATAGATGAATGGATAAAGAAGATGTGGTACACACACACACACACACACACACACACACACACACAGTGGAATACTAGTCAGCCATAAAAAAGAATTAAATAATGCCATTTGCAGCAACATGGATCAACTTGGAGGGCATTATGCTACATGAAATAAGTCAGAGAAAGAAAAATACTGTATGGTATCACATGTGGAATCTAAAAAATATAACAATCTAGTGAATAAAACAGAAAAGAAGCAGACTCATAGATACAGAAAACAAACTAGTGGTTACCGGTGGGGAGAGGGAAGGGGGGAGGGGCAATATAGGGGTAGAGGTAAAAAAAGGTTATTTTGGGATTATGTGAAATCAGGTGTGTGAAGATTTTAAAGACTAAAGCACTACAGAATTTAAAGAATCTTTCATTCAATTAAAAAAAGAAGAATATCTAAACTTGAATCTTTAAGCTGGTTAAATAAAATCTAAATATAAAGTTTCAGATTTTTTTAAAGAAAAATGTGTAGTTTATAAAACTGTATGCTAAAGAAGAAATTCAGAGAAGCAGTAAACACTGCAAATAATAACAATAATGCGGAAAAAATAGGCAGAAGAGAAGAAAGGAGATTTTTTTTTTTAAATAACAATGATTTTTATGACTTGGGAACTGCTTTAACTCAAACACTGACTGGGATAATTCTGTGCTTTTAAAGTGGCTTCTTTAAGAAAATCCCTCTTTTTCTGCCCGCTAGGAAATGCTGTTATCCAGAAAGGTACATGATGTAAAGATGACATTTTGACATTCTGTGGCTGAGCCAAGGAGTTGCAATGGTTTAATCCAAATGCCCTGGTCTTCTACCTACCCGCCCCCTTCAGAGCTCCATGAACTTGTAGGCTGGATGGTGGTCAAAGTTAACAAACTATTTCTTTACATTTCATGGACTGAACCTCAACTAGTATTCACGTGGGAGCCTATATGCTTTCTTTGCAGGTTAAGATCTCAGAGTCAACATCAGTTGCTTTCAATTTCTCCTTCATCAGAGTTTATGTAGCAGAAAGATAGGAAGGGTTGGGATCAGAAAGCTAAGCTCAAGTCCCAGATCTGCTCTCCCTACCTGTTCTCTTGCCCTCTTGGGGTCACTCTTCTCTCATTTGTAAATTATGGGTGATCATGCCTGCCATCTCCAGACCACACAGGAAGGTGTACATATTTGGAGAGTGGGGGAGTGGACATGATGCACAGTGAAAATGCTGCACCAAGACAGAATGTTTTCCATGTCACAATGGAAAAGCACTTTCTTCCAGACAGAGAACTCAATCCATTTGCAGTATCCACACCTGACAGGTAAACTACAAAGCATCTTTGCCCTGTGTCTTCCACAGGTTTCTCCAGTCTTCCTGCCTCTGTTACAGACCTGAGTTACTGGAAATGACTCGGGCACATCATTCTTCTACAAGATGCATTTTGCAAATTCAGTGTCTAGCTCATCTCCCAAGGCATGAGTTTTTAGGGTCAGTATATGAACATATCAATAGGTGTCATAGAACAGAGCACTGAACTTGAATCCAGAGTCCTAAATTCAGCAAACTAGTTCCCCCCAAGTTTATATTCCAAGCCACAGACCAACTCTTATATCATCTGATCCTTTTCTTTGTGGAGGCCAGGAACTACCAAAGGCTTACTTGGCTAAGTATCTTCCAGAGTGTAGAGGCTTGATTAGTTCTCCTGCTAGTTTTATTTTGACAGGCAGAAGTTTCATTTTCCAGATGGGAGCTTAGGATTTCCTTTTTGCCCCTCTAAAGCAAAAACCAAAGCCACTAATAGATTGCAACTCTGAATAGATTAAGTGCCAACACTACCTGGCTCAAATTCATCTTTGTATTACCATAGTTGTCCTTTCTCCTCTTCCACTTTTTTACTTTTATTGGATTTCTGCCTTCCTATCTGTAAGAGAAGAGATAGGAAAGAGCAAAATAAGGTAGGGACTTAATATCAAAGCCTATGACTTACTTTTGCCTTTTTCATTTCTTTTATCAGAAGAAGAACACAAAGGTCTATTTGGGGGAGTGGAGAGAGAGAAAAAAAGAGCAATGCATCAGTTATTACCTACACTGAAGTAAAAGCAAAGTGAGAATGAGTATTTTTTTTTCAACACTACAGATAGATGAAGATCTAGGGTCTGGGATGGGGAGAGATGACAGAACAGGGAAAACTGGTTAGAACTGTACTGACTTTGTTCTTATCTGTTTTCATGAATACATAATTTTTGGATTTTTCAGTTGTATTGAGGTATTTTCTCCCTTTCTTCTCGAAGATGCCAAAAAGAATTGCACTCAAGGGTAAGGAAACACCTGACAGCCCGGGGATTCTGATGGTGCCCTTGCAGAAGCAGCCTTGCAACTATGCGCATGACTGAAGGCTTTCAGAATCTCTTCCCCTAGCACTGGCGTATGTTTTTCCAAGTGAGTAGCACTGGCACCGGCTTAGAGAAGAATCAGATACAAGTTAGAATCCACTTTACAGGAATCGGATACTGGAGAGAAGGCTGGCTGAGGACATAGGCCTGCAAAGTCCCATCTCTGAAGGTGTGCATCCCCTGCACACACAAGCCCTCCAGGGTTGCTGCATCCTTGTCTCTGGTGAAAACCAAAAGCCTAATATTTATGCACACCCTGCTGGACAGTCCTCAGTGCAAAAGTAATGCCTTAAAGGGTTAAAGCACAGCACTCTGCCAGAAAGAACAACAGAACTTATTGTGGAGTTCAAATGCACTTGGACAGGTCATTTAGGCTTTGTGGGTCATATGGTCTCTGTCCAATTTGTGTTGCAACTACTCAACTCTGCTGTTGTAGGACAAAGCAGTCATGGATAACATGTAAACAAATGAATGGCTGTGTCCCAATAAAACTTTATTGACAAAAACAGGCAGAGGGCTGAACTTACAGTTGTTTTTTTAAGTGGGGTTTGCTCAGTGGGGGATAAAAGACAGGTTAAATTAAGAGTAAGGTAAGAGCCACAAAATGCCACCACATCTGAGGCACATTCTTATATAAAAATATACCTGTGGCCATGAGAGTTTTGCAATTTGACTATAAAATGTAGATAATCACAATTATCTAAAGTCTGTTTTGAATAATGCCTTTTACTTTCAAAGCAAGTTCATTACTGTCATCTTATTTGACCTTCATGACAAGTATTTGGAGTAGATAGCATCTACCTGTTTATGTCAAAGAAGAATTCTGCACAGAAGAGGAAAATGATTTGCCTGAGAGTTCACAGATTCATGCTGTGCCCTTCAGCCCTACACTAGTGATTTCTCTATTATTTACTTGCAAAATACAGAAAATTGGTTCATCTCATTTTTATGATCACACTACACCTCCACGCCAATTTCTTACCATTTTATGTAACCCTCTGAAATATGTATTAAGTGCTGACCTTGCAATTTGGCCACCTAAGCACCTGTTTTCCTTTCCATTCTGTACATGAATGTGAGTCTGAACTGGTTCTACCAGCTCTGAAATACTTCAGTTGGGTCAGCACAACAATAATGCGCTGTCACCCATAAAAAGAACAAGCTGAGTCACCTCCTGTAGTTTTCACTCTTCAGGTCCCAAACCCCTCAAATTAGATGAACTCTCTCTTATTTAGGGGGAAAGGAGGGTTAGGGGTTAAGTTTCATGTCTCAGTGCAACACCTCAGTGGAGAAATACAAAAGAAAAAGAGAAATGCCAAGTAGGTTATAGAAACAAGGCGAGGCCAGGTTTCAGGGACTAAGTCACACCTAAGAGACAAGCTGAGCTGAACCTGACTCCTTCCTGAAAAAACACGAATTGCTAGGAGGAGCCGCCCTCCCGACAGCAGCCCTTTCCTGGGCCTCCTGCTCCCAAGACCGCCTTCCTAGCAAGACGCCTTCTCTGGGCCTCTCATCCTTTTGTTTTCACGTTAGTCCATTCAGCCAAATAAAGCCAGCTTTTTGCATATTAAAACTTAATTTGTTTAAGAACAAACAGTTGGAGGCCTGCTTCTCAGGAGCCAGAGTGACAGATCACATGAGGGGGCATTACAGCCTTGGGGGCTGCCAATTTGGCAGGTCCCCGACTCTGAGGAGAGACCAGCCTAGCCCATGAGCTGCTCACCGTCAGGACTCCAAAAGGCATTACTCTGAGCTCCAAGGTGGAGCTGTTTACCGATACCATGATCTCTCCCCAGATGCAGTTGCTACTGCAGCTAATTAAGAGAACAATTAAGACTAAGGCAATCAGTCAAGTACACAGACCTCAGTCATCTTCCCAGCTCTCAGATGCGGCGCTGCTCCCAAAGGGCTGAACCGTATTCAGTCATTCAGAAAATGACAGGAAGAAGCTATTAAATATCTGAAAACCATAAAAATGCAATCATACTGTTCTTTAGCTGAGCCATCCACCAGAGACCAATGCCCAGCAACTTTAGAAACTTAGCAGTCGTCTCAAATTCACACACTCACAAATAAGAAGATTAATCAAAAGCAGCTCAAATCAAAATTTAATTATAAGGTGGGAATGGGAGAGGCTGGGCTGGCCATTCTCCTGCTTTTTTTTTTGCTTTATGACTGATCGATACCCCTCGTATCAGCCAAATGCATGACAAAGTCCATGGGGTGTCTTTAGAAAGGAAGTAACAGATTAAATATTGAGCTAAACAATTTAATCTTCTCCTGGAAGAATTTTCAGATATTTGTAAGGTAAATCATATTTGAGGGGAACAGTCTCCATGTGCTACATTATAAAGCCTCATTGGGAGAAGTTCATAAACACATATACAAGGCACTAAAACAAAACTTCTCTTAATTGCATAACAAATACAGATCAGGAAAAAATGCCCTTAAAAAGAAAAATACATATACATATATATGGATTTTTTTAGTAAACTACTTGCAGAGCAGTCTGAGATTTCTCCCTCTGAGCAGGTATTTATTTTCTTTGAACCCGTGGTGACCTAGAGCTAAGAAATGAGGCTGACCATCTTAGAAAAAAGCACCATAAACAATGTTATCAAAACATTTCTTAGGGACTTCCCTGGTGGCGCAGTGGTTAAGAATCCGCCTGCCAATGCAGGAGACATGGGTTCAAGCCCTGGTCCGGGAAGATCCCGCATGCCACAGAACAACTAAGCCCATGAGCCACAGCTACTGAGCATGCGGTCTAGAGCCTGCGAGCCACAACTACTGAGCCCACGTGCCACAACTACCGAAGCCTGGGCGCCCAGAACCCGTGCTCCGCAACAAGAAGCCACCACAGTGAGAAGCCCGTGGATCGCAATGAAGAGTAGCCCCCGCTCGCCGCAACTAGAGAAAGCCCGTGTGCAGCAACGAAGGCCCAATGCGGCCAAAAATAAATGAATTAATTTTTTTTTAATTTCTTATTAAACACCTACTATATGCCTTGTGAGGGATAACGAAGGAATAAGTAGAAAGTGTTGAGATATATGAACATGGACTTTGGAGTCAAAGTTGGGTTCAAATTCCAACTCCCCACATACTAGCCCTATAACTTCAGGCAAGTGACTAAACCATTCTGTTTCCTCATCTGTTAAGTGGAGGCTAATATTCTTCCTGTTTTAGGAGGCTGTTCAAGGTTTAAATGAGATAATATATGCAAAGTTCTTAGGACAGGTCCCGACACACAGTAAGTACTCAGTAAAGCTATGATCATAATGACGATGATGATTTCTAACAACTACAATTTGTAGATGATTTGAACAGTCACTGTGATTTCTATACGTGATCGTATTGAATTTTCATTACAGCTTTATACAGTGAATATTATTATTACTATTACGGTCACTTTAGAGATGAAGAATCAGATCTTATACGGCAAGGCCTCCTGAGGTAGCGACCAGAAGTACCAAATGAACCAGCCTGGCATTCACAAAAGACTTCAATTTCAGACTTTTGTTTTTATTTCCAAATGAGGGGATACTATCACAGACAGAAACCAAGACCACTAAAAGTGAACAACTTAACCTTTTTCTCTGATTAAAGTCCAGGAGGACACATCTTTTAATGTACTATGAAATAACATTTTTTATTAAAATTTAAAATTATCTTGTGGATAGCAGAATCATAATATATTATTTTATTTATTAAAATGTACTTTTGTTCCAGATGAATATTTAAAACATACCATGATTTTTTAACCTCTTTTGGCCTTTCATCTTTTTTATACATCAAAAGCCTCAAAAAAAGGGGGGAAGGAGTGTCCTGGGTTTCTTGTTCACCTGATTTCACGTTACTAAATGGATGCCACTGAACACAGAGCTGGGAAGAGATGCACAACACACAATACGACATATGCTTCCACCATAAGGACACAAGAGTCTCAAGTATCCTCAAGAGCATAGATAAGAGTAAAATGTAGTAAATTAATTAGAAAGGAATGAGCTTGGAGTACCTATTACCTTTGTTTTTAACATATCTAATTATAAGCCTATACAATTTGATTTTTACTAATGTCTGTCTTTAATAACCAGCTTGGAAATTTTCTGAAAATCTAACAAGGGGCTCCCATGCCAGTAGGAGCCAGATCTAGCACATTACGGACTCCACACAAAGGAGTCATATGTACAAACATGAACCTTTTGGCAAGTGCGTGCAACTGATATAGTGACACTCATAGCAAGTCACTTCTGAATAGTTACATATGTTTAAAAACATATGCCCAGGTGTATCTCTTTATATTTATGTAAGTATATATGCCTCACACTAATCCAGGGGAGTTCTGCACGGACATTGCTCTACCAATCTCCCCAACAATGTGTTAGTCCACATGTGCAAACGCTGGTACTGCCTGCTACAAACCTTAACTGGAACTGTCCAGGAATGAAAAATACCCACACCCATATGCGGCTGATGGAATACGCTGGGCTTCACCTTGTTAGCTCTTGGCAGACCCAACCCAACGTCGCAGATGAGCTGATGGCCTCTGGGTGGCCATCAGTGGGCTACTTTTCCTCATTTGGTGTTACCCATCAGAACATTTGGTGTTACCCATCAGAACACGCTCCTAATGCTGTAAAATGCTCAGAAATTGAATAATCAATATCCACTCAGATCAGAGATTTTTTTTTGTTTTTTTGCATTACTGTGTGCTCGCAGGCACACCTATACCTACATACATTCATTCCAAAGAAAACTCATGTTTTAAGCTAAATACTACTCTTCTGAAATACATAATACTTGTAAAATGATATGCTATATTCATTTCCTAATATATAGAATGAGAGCCAAAAAACACATTCTTTTAAGAACTAAATTCTACATCCGGCTATTATTTCTACTACGATATTTTAGTACACGCATGTAACCATTAAATTTTTTTAAGCTACCACCTGAAAAATCCTTACAGCCAAACTACTACTATCAAAAAAGAATTTGTCAAATTCTTATTGTTTCTCCTTTTATTGGAGATGGGAAACCAACTGATCCAAAATCAATGGCTCAGATCTCCACTGTGGAAAAGAGAAGCAAGTTCAAAGCCTTTCATTAATGCTCCAAATTTGAGAAATGTCCACAATGGACAAAAATCAGAGGAATTCATGGGGGAAAACGGAAAGCAGTGATTTTCAGGCTCTGCATTTTCCCTGAGGAATTCAAAATGATTTTATAATGAATTTTTCCAGGCCATTAGCCCAAAATGTTGTCTGATACCTATGACTATTTTGAAAAGGGAAAAGAAATTAAGCAGGAAACAGCCACTGAATTTAGAAAGACAGTTATGCCTTTACATAGCAGTCTTTTCATCTCTGCCTACATTGTACATAGATTTTTTTTTTTCAATCAGAAGAACCATTGGTCTCTACTTGTAAGGTATAATCTTCTTGGACAGGATTTTCATACAAAAAAATCAATCTCTTGACTCAAATAGGATCAACTCACCAACCAAGTTCTTTGTTAAGAATCTTCTCTACCTATCATTCAAAGAAATGTAGAATAAAAAGGGAGAAGGAAAAGAAAGTCCTCTGCAACAAAGGAAAATGTTTCATAATAGACAACAATGCACCTTCCTCTCCACGGTGGCAAGGGAGGACTTGTTCACTTATATTTTTAAATAGATTGTTGAGAAACTGGACAAAGAAATGTCAAGCAAACCTCAAGTGGTGAACGTCCACAAAGACCAAAAAATGTCCCAACAGTGCTTGAATAGCAGAGAGAAGGAAGGAAATCTCCCTAAACATTTTCATTTACCCCTTTTCTGCCAAAAATACTCACGCAGAAGCTCTCTGGGCAGCCATTCCTCTGAAAATTGACTTAGTCTTCACATCATATACAAACCAATTTTAGAGGTAGAAAACATAAGTCCAGACTACATTTAGGCAAACAACTCGTTATTTCTTTACTAAGCAATCACAAACTAAGTTCATCCAGTTTTTCATTCAGGTTTTGAAAATATCTAGTTGTTTAATTGAATGCAATTTTTCATACTTCTTTCAACATTTAGAAACTCAAAGGATTTAGAAGAATTATCTGAATAATTTTTGCAAAACAATAATTTACTCAACCACAATAATTGTCACTTGGATATTGCTGGGAAAAAAATCACATTGATATGTAGCTTGCTTAGACTGATCTCAAAGGTAAGTCCAAGGAAGTTTCTAATAAAAAAGAAAATTTCTAAGAGGAACACCTATCATTACAAACCTCTGGTTTCAGAGCTTAATGAGATTTGAGCAAAAACTGGGTATCAACATAGCCAATGTGAATTTTCTGCCAGTAGTTAGGCTAATTCATTCTGCATATTTTCTAAAAATAACAAAATGAAGAGTGGTGAAGAGTATGTGCCCAGTCATGGGCATGCTATGTGAAACTCATTCCACCTCTCATCTCAAAACTCTCCCAGATTTCTGGCTTCCACTGTGGTTGTAAGTGTGTTTAGTTAGGAAAAATCAAAGAGAAATTGGGAGAGTTCCGAATCAGCACAGGAATTCAAGAAGAGACCAAGTACTAACCTGTTTTTTGTCCCACACCTAAATCATGATCAAGAGCAGCCACAAAAATATGCCTATCAAAGTCAGTGTCAGGCTTCCCTGGTGGCGCAGTGGTTGAGAATCTGCCTGCCAATGAAGGGGACACGGGTTCGAGCCCTGATCTGGGAAGATCCCACATGCCGCGGAGCAACTAGGCCCGTGAGCCACAACTACAGAGCCTGCGCGTCTGGAGCCTGTGCTCCACAACAAGAGAGGCCGCGATAGTGAGAGGCCCGCGCACCGCAATGAAGAGTGGTCCCCGCTTGCCGCCAACTGGAGAAAGCCCTTGCACAGAAACGAAGACCCAACACAGCCAAAAATAAATTAATTAATTAATTAAAAAGTCAGTGTCTTTACCAAGAATTTGTTTTCTCTCCCAACCTTCCTGTTTGGGTCGCTGTAATCATCTCTCTCCTACTTTCACAAACTAGAACCTTGAAGTCATCCCAGAAGCTCCCCTCTCCTCTGCATTTTGACCTGCTCCCAAGTCTTACCATAACCTCTTCAAATTATTCTTCAGGTCCAGCCCTGCCTCACCATTTCCATGGCCATCAGCCTAGTCATTCCTGAGCAACTAAGACAACCTCCCACCTGGTTACCAACTTTACTCCAGCCTCTGGCACACAAATCCAGAGACCACACCACTGTTAGACAAAATCATAAAACCCTGTTGTCTTCAAATTGGTCTGCAGAATCAATAAAAGTCCTTGATTGAAATCCCCTCTCTTACTCCTATGTTACTCCAGTCTTCCCATTTGTGAGACACATGAGTAGATGTCCCCTGATATCCACTGTCATCTTCCTCCTTTAAAAATAGAACCCCAGATTATAGTTGGGCACATCACCACCTGAATAAAGGCTAATTTTTGTACATTCCTTTGCAACCAGGTGTGCCCCTGCGATCAAACTCTAGCCAATACAATCAGAATAGAAGTATTATGTGCAACCTCTAGGTCATACCCTCAAAATGAAGTAATGTGCACTGGCATTCTTCTTTTGTCCTTCACATTGACTAGGATGAAGATGTGATAGCAGGATCGGAAGTAGCCACTTTAAACACAGAAATGTAAGCCATATATGGGGGATAACAGACACACTCTATCAGCCCTACCAGTTCTCTGCTTTCAGATGGTTAAGTAAAAAGAAATAAACTTATATCTTACCTAATCCATTGTTAAGTTGTGCTTTTGTGGCAGTAATCTAACCCATACCCTAACAGATACCCCAATATATACTATGTCCTCAACTGTTTGATAAAACAGCACATATTTTCTAAATTTATTTTTAGGTATATAAAACCATGGATTTTTCATTCAATATCACAGTCACTTTTGGCACACAGCCCAACACAAGCCAGCAATATGGCAATAGTTTCATCATTCCAAATCACTTTTTAAAATCTCCAGTTGAACTGAAAATACTTCTTCGTACATATTTCTTTATACATATTAGTTAAACTTTTCTGGTTGCAGGAAACTCAAAGTAACATGAGAGAAACAGGAAAATTTATATATATATAAATTATATATATATAATATATAAATTACATTTATATTATGTATGTGTGTGCGTGTATATATATATATATATATATATATATATATATACACATGCACACACATACACACACACAAATAAAGCACACAACACACATAGAGTGGCATGTAATGGTTCCAATGACTATCAAGGAATATCAGAAACTTTCCTCTCTCCATGTGTCAAGTTCCTTGCTCTGTATGTCTGTTTCATTCTCCTCTCTCACTATAAACTAGCTCCCTATGCTTCTCTGTTTGACAGTGGGATACAGCTGCCTATTGTTCCCAAATTTTACATATTATAATCCAGAAACCGAAAGAAAGAAACCCTTATTGCCCCTTGAGTTTTATCATGTATTAACCTAGACAGACCCTGAGAGCAGAGGTATATAAAATAAAATTGGCTAACCATTGTTAATGTATTTGCTTACCAAAAACAAAACAAATGAAAAAACCTGCTGAGCCTCCAGGTACATATAAAAAGAGTCCCTAATAAGAATTACATTCTGCTTTGGTCAGTGGCTAAAGGATGTGCACCTGGACCACGGGTGGAGCTGAAATGCTCATCAGAGAGCTCTATGAGCACAAATTTGTTCAGACTGCCAAGTTATAGGAAGATTCACTCCCTTTTCCCCTGGTCCCAAGAACCACAAACTCAGTGTGGAAATGTAAGGATGCAGCCAGCTGGGAGACATCAAAAAAAAGCATAAAAATGTACTTAGTGTACTAACATTCTATCTGCTAACATATACTGTATGCTCTGTTCTCACCATCTCAAGGGGCAAGGCACTTCTTTATCACTGGAAACCAGAGAGATACTAGTGTGGACTACAGTGGTCCATTTCAGATCCTTACCTGAAGTGATTTTACAGAAATGGCCAGCTGCAGCAAGCTAGTTATTAATAGGTTGCTTTGGTGTTTGTTTTTTTTTTTCCAAGTTCCTCCAGGAGAACCAAGATACAACTCAAAGTCTTCTTTTGTCTGATCCTGGTTTTATTCTTTAGGTTTTACCTAATTTCTCTTAAGCCACAAATCTCTGGGTTTTGATGAGTGTGCATGGATGCTACACACTGTTATTTCAAATCATGCCAATAGTTTACCTACTTTTTCTCATCTAATCCTTTCAACAGATTTGAGATAGATATCATCATCCCCATGCATTTTATCAACTTTATTGAGATACTGCTTATGCACAATAAAATACATCAATTTTAAGTTCACTGTTTGATGAGTTTATAAATAAATAAAATCAAAATCAAGATACAGAACATGTTCACTACCCGCAAAGAGTGTCCCATTCTATTCACTCCCCACCCTCCCATCTCAGATAACCTAGGCCTCAGAAAACCACTGAAAAATCCTTCTTCAATTAGACATTAGATTCCTCTCATGTAATGTTTCATGTAAGTGGTATCCTTTGTATCTGACTTTTGTACTCTTATCTTTTTTCACTCAACATATTTTTGCAATTCACCAGGTTGTTGCATATATCAGTAGTTCCTTCTTCTTTATTGCTGAGTAGTACTCTGTTGTATACATATGTCATAATTTGTTTATCCATTTCATCAGTTGATGGACATTTTAGGTGCTACCAGTTGTAATCTATTATTAATAAAGCCACTATAAAGATTTGTGCACAAGTGTTTGTATAGCCATATGTTTTCATTTCTCTTTGGCAAATACCTGTAAGTAGAATTTCTGGGTCATAACAAGCATATGCTCAGTTTTACAAGACATGCCAATGCCTTTTTTCAAAATGGCTGTACTACTAGATCTATGTCCTCAGCAAGGCCTAATATTTCCAATCTTTTTAATTTTAGCTATTCTTGTGGATCTGTACTGGTATGTCACTGTGGGTTACATTTCCCTGAAGAATAATGATACTGAGTATCTTTTCATGTTGTTATTATCCATTCACATATCTTCTTTAGGAAATCTCTGTTCAAATCTCTGTTTTGTCCATTTTTTAGAATCATTTGTGCACCTATTATTGAGTTGTAAGAGTTTTTATAAATTCTGTATGCAAATACTTTAGAAGCTTATGTATTTTGACTGGTTCCACCTAGCTGTGTCTTATCTTTTATTTTTTAATGATGCCATTCAAAAAGAATCTTGATAAAATTCACATTTATCAAAACACAAGAAAAAGAACTAAGTGAAGTTGAGATAAGCTAACTGCTTGAGAAAGAGTTCAGGAGAACAATCATAAAGACGATCAAAAAACTTGGGAGAAGAATGGATGCACAGAGCAAGAAGTTAAAAGTTTTTGAGAGAGTTAGAAAATACAGAGAACAACCAAACAGAGATGAAGAATACAATAACTAAAATGAAAAATACACTAAAAGAAATCAACAGTACACTAAATGAGACAGAGGAATGGATCAGTGAGCTAGAAGACAAAGTAGTGGAAATCACTGACAATGAACAGAAAGAAGAATGAAAAGAAATGAAGACAGTTTAAGAGACAGCTGGGACAATGTCAAGTGCATTAATACTTGCATGACAAGGGTCCCAGGAGAAGAGAGAGAGAAAAGGGCTGAGAACATATTCAGAGATATAATAGCTGAAAACTTCCCTAATGTCTGGAAAAGGAAACAGACCTTTATGTCCAGGAAGCACAGAGAGTCCCAAACATGCACATGATAATTAAAATGGCAAAAATTAGACATAAAGAGAGAATATTAAAAGCAGCACAGGAAAAGCAACAAGTTACATACAAGGGAACTCCCATAAGGCTATCAGCTGACTTTTCAGCACAAATTCTGCAGGCCAGAAGGGAGTGGCATGATATATTTAAAGTGATGGAAGGGAAAGACCTACAGCCATGAATACTCTGCCTGGCAAGGCTCTCATTCAGATGTGATGGAGAGATGAAAAGTTTTACAGACAAGTAAAAGCTAAAAGAGTTCAGCATCACCAAATCAGCTTTACAAGAAATATTAAAGGGATTTCTCTAAGCAAAAAAGAAAAGGCCACAACTAGAAACATGAAAATTATGAAAGGAAAAAGCTCACTGGCAAAGCCAAATATATGGTAAGGGTAGTAAATCAACCAGATACAAAGCTAGCAGGAAGGTTAAAACACAAAAATAGTAAAATCATCTAAATCCACAATAAGCAGTTAAAGGATATACAAACAGTTGGATGTAAAATATGATATCTAAAACAGTAATCGTGGGATTTCCCTAGTGGTCCAGTGGGTAAGACTCTGTGCTCACAATGCAGGAAGCCCAGGTTCGAGCCCTGGTCAGGGAACTAGATTCTGCATTCATGATGGAACTAAGAAGTCCACATGCCACAACTAAGAGTCCTCATGCTGTAACCAAGAAGTCCTCATGCCAAAACCAAGAAGTCCGCATGCCACAACGAAGATCCGACATGCCACAACTAAGACCTAGCGCAGCCAAAATAAATAAATACATAACTTAAAAAAAAAAAACAACAGTAATCGTGAGGGGAGAAGAGTATAAATGCTGGGTTGTTAAAATTCGTTTAAAATAAAGAGATCAGCAATGTAAAACAATCACATATATATGGATTACTATAAATTAACCTCATGGTACCCACAAACCAAAAATCTATAATAGATATACACACAAAAAAGAGAAAGGAACACAAATATAACACTAAAAATAGTCATGAAATCACAAAAGAAGAGTACAGAAGAAGAAGACAGGAATTTAAAAAACTACAAAAACAAATCCAAAACAATTAACAAAATGGCAATAAGAACATATATATCAATAATTATTTTAAATGTAAATGGAATAAATGCACCAATCAAAAGACATAGAGCGGCTGAATGGATACAAAAACAAGACACACATACATGCTGCCTACAAGAGACTCACTTGAGATCTAAATACACACAGACTGAAAGTGAGGGAATGGAAAAAGGTATTCCATGTAAATGGAAATCAAAGGAAAGCCTACGGAGCAATACTTATATCAGACAAAATAGACTTTAAAACAAAGACTGTATCAAGAGACAAAGAAGGACATTACATAATGAACAATGGACCAATACAAAAAAAAAATAACAACTGTAAATATGTATGTACCCAACATAGGAACACCTAAATACATAAAGCAAATACTAACAGACATAAAAGGAAAAATTGACAGCAACACAATAACAGCAGGGGACTTTAACACTCCTCTTACATCAATGGACAGATGAACCAGACAGAAAGTCAATAAGAAAACACTGGCCTTTAATGACGCATTAGACCAGATGGACTTAATAGATATATATAGAACATGCTACCCCAAAGCAGCAGAAAACACATTCTTCTCAGGTTCACATGGAATATTCTCCAAATAGATCACATGCTTGGCCACAAAACAAGCCTTGGTAAATTCAAGAAAACTGAAATCATATCAAGAATCTTTTCTGACCACAACACTCTGCTACTAGAATCAACTACAAGAAAAAACAAAACAAAACTCCCTAAAACACAAACAGTGGAAGCTAAACAATATGCTACTAAACAATCAATGGATCACTGAAGAAATCAAAGAGGAAATAAAAAATACCTAGAGACAAATAAAAATGAAAACACAATGATCCATAATCTATAGGACATGTAAAAGCAGTTCTAAGAGGGAAGTTTACAGTGATACAAGCTTACTTCAGGAAACAAGAAAAATCTCAAACAACCTAACCTTACACCCAAAGAAACTAGAGAAAGAAGAACAAACAAAACCCAAAGTTAGAAGGAAAGAAATCATAAATATCAGAGCAGAAATAAACGAAATAAGAGACTGAAAAACAGTAGAAATAGTCAATGAAACTAAGAGCCGGTTCTCTGAAAATATAAACAAAATTAATAAACCTTTAGTCACATTCATCAAGAAAAAGAGAGGGCATAAATCAATAAAATCAGAAATTAAAAAGAAGTTACAACCGACTCTACAGAAATACAAAGGCTCATAAGAGACTACTATAAACGACTATATGCCAATAAAATGGACAAACAAGAGGAAATGGACAAATTCCTATAAATGTACAATCTTCCAAAGACTGAACCAAGAAGAAAGAGAAAATATGAACAGATCAATTACCAGTATTGAAAATGAATCAGCAATTTAAAAACTTTCAATGAACAAAAGTCCAGGACCAGATGGCTTCATAATTGAATTCTACCAAATATTTAGAGAAGAGTTAACACCTATCCTCCCCAAATTATTCCAAATAACTGCAGAGAAAGGAACACTTCAGAACTCATTCTACAAGGCCAGCATCACCCTGATACCAAAATCAGACAAAGATATCACAAAAAAAAAAATTACACACCAAGATCATTGATGAACATATTTGCAAAAATCCTCAACAAAATACTAGTAAACCAACTCCAACAATACATTAAAAGGATCATACAGCACAATCAAGTGGGATTCACCCCAGGGATGCGAGGATGACTCAAGATCCACAAATCAATTAATGTGATACACCACGTTGACAAAGTGAAGAATAAAAACCATATGATCATCTCAAAGATTCAGAAAAAAACTTTTAACAAAATTCAACATGCATTTATGAAAAAACTCCAGAAAGAGTGTATAAAGGGAACATACCTCGACACAATAAATGTCATGTATGTTAAGCCCACAGCTAACATACAGGTGAAAGTATTTCCGCTAAGATCCGAAACAAGACAAGGATGCCCACTCTCACCACTTTTATTCAACATATTATTGAAAGTCCTAGCCACAGTGACCAGACAAGAAAAAGAAATAGCACCAGAAGGCAGACAGCAGAAACAAGAAGAACTAAAATCCTGCAGCCTATGAAACAAAAACCACATTCACAGAAAGATAGACAAGATGAAAAGGCAGAGGGCTATGTACCAGATGAAGGAACAAGATAAAACCCCAGAAAAACAACTAAATGAAATGGAGATAGGCAACCTTCCAGAAAAAGAATTCAGAATAATGATAGTGAAGATGATCCAGGACCTCGGAAAAAGAATGGAGGCAAAGATCGACAAGATGCAAGAAATGTTTAACAAAGATCTACAAGAATTAAAGAACAAACAAACAGAGATGAACAAGACAATAACTGAAATGAAAAATACACTAGAAGGAATCAAGAGGAGAATAACTGAGGCAGAAGAACGGATAAGTGACCTGGAAGACAGAATGGTGGAATTCACTGTTGTGGAACAGAATAAAGAAGAAAGAAAGAAAAGAAATGAAGACAACCTAAGAGACTTCTGGGACAACATTAAACGCAATAACATTCACATTATAGGGGTCCCAGAAGGAGAAGAGAGAGAGAAAGGACCCGAGAAAATATTTGAAGAGATTATAGTCGAAAACTTCCCTAACATGGGAAAGGAAATAGCCACAGAACTCCAGAAAGCACAGAGAGTCCCATACAGGATAAACCCAAGGAGAAACACGCCGAGACACATAGTAATCAAACTGGCAAAAATTAAAGACAAAGAAAAATTATTGAAAGCAGCAAGGGAAAAATGACAAATAACATACAAGGGAACTCCCATAAGGTTAACAGCTGATTTCCCAGCAGAAACTCTACAAGCCAGAAGGGAGTGGCATGATATAGTTAAAGTGATGAAAGGGAAGAACCTACAACCAAGATTACTCTACCCAGCAAGGGTCTCATTCAGATTCGATGGAGAAATCAAAAGCTTTACAGACAAGCAAAAGCTAAGAGAATTCAGCACCGCCAAACCAGCTCTACAACAAATGCTAAAGGAACTTCTCTAAGTGGGAAACACAAGAGAAGAAAAGGACCTACAAAAACAAACCCAAAACAATTAGAAAATGGTAATAGGAACATATACATCAATAACTACCTTAAACGGGAATGGATTAAATGCTCCAACCAAAAGACACAGGCTTGCTGAATGGATACAAAAAGAAGACCCATCTATATACTGTCTACAAGAGACCCACTTCAGACCTAGGGACACATACAGACTGAAAGTGAGGGGATGGAAAAAGATATTCCATGCAAATAAATATCAAAAGAAAGCTGGAGTAGCAATACTCATGTCAGATAAAATAGACTTTAAAATAAAGAATGTTACAAGATATAAGGAAGGACAAGATATACAAGAATATACACAATATACACAAGAATACACAATATACACAATATACACAACATACAAGAATGTTACAAGATATAATGATCAAGGGATTGACTGAAGAAGAAAATATAATAATTATAAATATTTATGCACCCAACATAAGAGCACCTCAATACATAAGGCAAATGCTAACAGCCGTAAAAGGGGAAATCAACAATAACACAATAATAGCAGGGGACTTTAACACCCCACTTACAACAATGGACAGATCATCCAGACAGAAAATGAATAAAGAAACACAAGCTTTAAATGACACATAGACCAGACAGATTTAATTGATATTTACAGGATATTCCACCCAAAACTGGCAGAATACACTTTCTTCTCAAGTGCACATGGAACATTGTCCAGGATAGATTACATCTTGGGTCACAAATCAAGCCTTGGAAAATTGAAGAAAACTGAATTCGTATCAAGCATCTTTTCTGACCACAACGCTATGAGATTAGAAATAAATTACAGGGAAAAAGACGTAAAAAACACAAACACATGGAGGCGAAACAACACGTTATTAACCAAGAAACCACTGAAGAAATCAAAGAGGAAATCCAAAAATACCTAGAGATAAATGACAATGAAAACACAATGATCCAAAACCTATGGGAGGCAGCAAAAGCAGTTCTAAGAGGGAAGTTTATAGCTATACAAGCCTACCTCAAAAAACAAGAAAACTCTCAAATAAAAAAATCTAATCTTACACCTAAAGGAACTAGAGAAAGAAGAACAAACAAAACCCAAAGTTAGCAGAAGGAAAGATATCATAAAGATCAGAGCAGAAATAAATGAAATAGAAACAAAGAAAACAATAGCAAAGATCAATAAAACTAAACGCTGGTTCTTTGAGAAGATAAACAAAATTGATAAACCATTAGCCAGGCTCATCAAGAAAAAGAGGGAGAGGACGCAAATCAATAAAATCAGAAATGAAAAAGGAGAAGTTACAACAGACACAGAAGAAATACAAAGCATCCTAAGAGACTACTACATGCAACTCTATGCCTATAAAATGGACAACCTGGAAAAAATGGACAAATTCTTAGAAAGGTATAACCTTCCAAGACTGAACCAGGAAGAAATAGAAAATATGAACAGACCAATCACAAGTAATGAAGTTGAAACTGTGATTAAAAATATTCCAACAAAAGTCCAGGACCAGACGGCTTCACAGGTGAATTCTATCAAACATTTAGAGAAGAGCTAACACCCATCCTTTTCAAACTCTTCCAAAAAATTGCAGAGGAAGGAAAACTCCCAAACTCATTCTATGAGGCCACAATCACCCTGACACCAAAACCAGACAAAGATACTACGAAAAAAGAAAATTACAGACAAATATCACTGATGAATATAGACGCAAAAATCCTCAACAAAATACTAGCAAACAGAATCCAACAACACATTAAAAGGATCATACACCATGTTCAAGTGGGATTTATCCCAGGGATGTAAGGATTCTTCAACATAACGCAAATCTATCAATGTGATACACCATATTAACAAACTGAAGAATAAAAACCATATGATCAACTCAATAGATGCAGAAAAAGCTTTCAACACCGATTTATGATAAAAACTCTCCAGAAAGTGGGCATAGAGGAAATCTACCTCAACATAATAAAGGCTATATATGACAAACCCACAGCAAACATCATTCTCAATGGTACAAAACTGAAAGCAGTTCCTCTAAGATCAGGAACAAGACAAGCATGTCCACTCTCACCACTATTACTCAACATAGTTTTAGAAGTCCTAGTCATGGCAATCAGAGAAGAAAAAGAAATAAAAGGAATACAAATTAGAAAAGAAGAAGTAAAACTGTCACTGTTTGCAGATGACATGATACTATACAGAAAGAATCCTAAAGATGCCATCAGAAAACTACTAGAGCTAATCAATGAATTTGGTAAAGTAGCAGGATACAAAAGTAATGCACAGAAATCTCTTGCATTCCTATACACTAATGATGAAAAATCTGAAAGAGAAATTAAGCAAACACTCCCATTTACCTTTGCAACAAGAAGAATAAAATACCTAGGAATAAACCTACCTAGGGAGACAAAAGACCTGTATGCAGAAAACTATAAGACACTGATGAAAGAAATTAAAGATGATACCAACAGATGGAGAGATATACCATGTTCTTGGATTGGAAGAATCAATATTGTGAAAATGACTTTACTACCCAAAGCAATCTACAGATTCAATGCAATCCCTATCAAATTACCAATGGCATTTTTTATGGAACTAGAACAAAAAATCTTAAAACTTGTATGGAGATACAAAAGACCCTGAATAGCCAAAGCAGTCTTGAGGGAAAAAAAACGGAGCTGGAGGAATCAGACTCCCTGACTTCAGACTATACTACAAAGCTACAGTAATCAAGACAATATGGTACTGGCACAAAAACAGAAACATAGGTCAATGGAACAAGATAGAAAGCCCAGAGGTAAACCCACGCACCTATGGTCAACTAATCTATGACAAAGGAGGCAAGGATATACAATGGAGAAAAGACAGTCTCTTCAATAAGTGGTGCTGGGAAAACTGGACAGCTACGTGTAAAAGAATGAAATTAGAACACTCCCTAATACCATACACAAAAATAAACTCAAAATGGATTAGAGACCTAAATGTAAGACTGGACACTATAAAACTCTTAGAGGAAAACATAGGAAGAACACTCTTTGACATAAATCACAGCAAGATATTTTTGGATCCATCTCCTAAAGTAATGGAAATAAAAACAAAAATAAACAAATGGGACCTAATGAAACTTAAAATGTTTTGCACAGCGAAGGAAACCATAAACAAGATGAAAAGACAACCCTCAGAATGGGAGAAAATATTTGCAAATGAATCATCACACAAAGGATTAATCTCTAAAATATATAAACAGCTCATGCAGCTCAATATTAAAAAAACAAACAACCCAATCCCAAAATGGGCAGAAGACCTAAATAGACACTTCTCCAAAGAAGACATACAGATGGCCAAGAAGCACATGAAAAGCTGCTCAACATCACTAATTATTAGAGAAATGCAAATCAAAGCTACAATGAGGTATCACCTCATGCCAGTTAGAATGGGCATCATCAGAAAATCTACAAACAACGAATGCTGGAGAGGGTGTGGAGAAAAGGGAACCCTCTTGCACTGTTGGTGGGAATGTAAATTGATACAGCCACTATGGAGGTTCCTTCAAGAACTAAAAATAGAATTACCATATGACCCAGCAATCCCACTACTGGGCATATACCCTGAGAAAACCATAATTAAAAAGACACATGCACCCGAATGTTCATTGCAGCACTATTTACAATAGCCAGGTCATGGAAGCAACCAAAATGCCCATTGACAGACGAATGGATAAAGAAGATGTGGTACGGTACATATACACAATGGAATATTACTCAGCCATTAAAAGGAACGAAATTGGGTCATTTATACAGACGTGGATGTATCTAGAGACTGTCATACAGAGTGAAGTATGTCAGAAAGAGAAAAACAAATATCGTATATTAACGCATATATGTGGAACGTAGAAAATGATACAGATGAACCAGTTTGCAGAGCAGAAATTGAGACACAGAAGTAGAGAAAAAATGTATGGACACCAAGCGGGGAAAGCGGCAAGGGGTGGAGGTTGTGGTGTGATGAATTGGGAGATTGGGATTGACATGTATACACTGATGTGTATAAAATGGATGAGTAATAAGAAAAAAATAATTAACTTAAAAAAAAAGAACGTTCTAGGAATAAAATTTTGGAAATGATTCAAACTTAGAAAGAAATGTGACTATTTTCTAAGGCACAGAAAGGATTTCCATTCCATAATGTAAGATATACATATATATGTAAGTTTGTACATTTGGGTACATTGATCAGTATAAAAATGTAATTAAAAAAAAAGAAAAAGAAATAAAAGGAATCCAAATTTGAAAGGAAGAAGTAAAACTGTCACTGTTTGAAGATGACATTATACTATACCTAGAAAATCTTAAAGATGCCACCGAAAACTACTAGAGCCAATCAATGAATTAGATGAAGTTGCAGGATACAAAATTAATATACATAAATCTGTTGCAATTCTATATACTAACAGTGAACTATGAGAAATAGAAATTAATGAAACAATTTCATTTACAATCACATCAAAAAGAATAAAATACCTAGAAATAAACCTACCTAAGGAGGTAAAAGACCTGTACTCAGAAAACTAGAAGACACTGATGAAGGAAACTGAACACAACACAAACAGATGGAAAGATGTATCATGTTCTTGGATTGGAAGGATTAATATTGCTAAAATGACCACACGACCAAAGTCAATCTACACATTCAGTACAAACCCTATGAAAATACCAAAGGCATTTTTCACAGAACTAGAACTAATAATTTAAAAGACCCCAAATAACCAAACCATCTTGAGAAAAAAGAACAGGGCTGGAGGAATCATGCTCCCTGACTTCAGACTATACTACAAATAGATAGATTAAGAGACTTAACACAATGGAGAAAAAACAGTTTCTTTAATATGTGGTGCTGGGAAAACTGGACAGCTACATGTAAAAGAATAAATTAGAACATTTTCTCCCACCATATACAAAAACAAACTCAAAATGTAAGACCAGAAACCACAAAACTTCTAGAAGAAAACATAGGCAGAACACTCTGACAAAAATCATAGCAATAGTTTTTTGATGTGTTTCCTTAGGCAAAGGCTACAAAAGTAAAAATAAACAAATAGGACCTAATAAAACGTAAATGCTTTTGCATAGCTATAGAAACCATAGACAAAATGAAATGACAACCTACTGAATGGGAGAAAATATTTGCAAATGATGTGTCCGATAAGGGGTTAATATCCAAAATATACATAGGTCATACAACTCAATGTCAAAAAACACAAACAACTCCATTAAAAAAGGGCAGAAGATCTGAATAGACATTTTTCCAAAGAAGACATTCAGATGGCAATCACATGAAAAGATGCTAAACATTGCTAATCACCAAAGAAATGCATACAAAACCATAATGAGATATCACCTCACACCTGTCAGAATGGCTATCATCAAAAAGACCACAAATAACAGATGCTGGCAAGGATGTGGAAAAAAGGGAACCCTTGTACACTGTTACTGGGAATGTAAATTGGTACAGCTACAGTGTGTAAACAGAAATACAACATGATCCAGCATTTCTACTCCTGGGTATACATCTAAAGAAAATGAAAACACTCATTAGAAAAGATACCCACACCCTAATGTTCATAGCAACATTATTTACAATAGCCAAGATATGGAAGAAACCTAAGGGTCCATCAACAGACAAACGGATAAAGAAGATGTGGTATATGTATACAATGGAATATTTTTCAGCCATTAAAAAGAATGAAATTTTGTCATTTGAAATAACATGGATGAACTTGAAGGATATTATGCCAACTGAAGTAAGTCAGACAGAGAAAGACAAATACTGTATGATATCACTTATAGGTGGAAACTGAAAAATAAAACAAAGTAGTGAATATAACAAAAAAGAAACAGACTCACAGATATAGAGAACTTATGGTTACCAGTGGGTAGAGAAAGGAGGAAGGAGCAAGATAGGGGTAGTGTATTAAGAGAGACAAACTGTTAAGTATAAAATAAATAAAGTACAAGGATATACTGTACAGAACAGGGAATATAGCCAATACTTCATAATAACTATAATGTAATATAGCATTTAAAAATTGTGAATAACCTTGTTGTACACCTGGAACTTATGTAATATTGTAAATAAACTATACCTCAATTTTTAAAAGTCCAAACTCTACTGTGAAAAATAAAAATAATTTTGATGAAAACCACCTCCTTTTTTCTTTTACTGTTCATATTTTTTTCTCCTCTATATAAGAAATACTTGCTTACTCCAAAATGAAAAAGATTTTCTCTTATTTTCTTCTAGAAGTTTTATGATTTAGCTTTTTAAAACTTCCATGATCTATGTGGGGTTAATTTTTATGTATATGATGTGAGGCAATGATCAATATTCATCTTTCCATATGGAAATACATTTATACTATTATAATTTTTTTAAAAATATTGTCCTTTCCCCCATTAAATTTTCTTGGCACCTTTATCAAAAATAAATTGACCAGGGACTTCCATGGTGACACAGTGGTTAAGAATCCGCCTGCCAATGCAGGGGACATGGGTTCGAGCCCTGGTCCGGGAAGATCCCACATGCCACGGAGCAACTAAGCCCGTGAGCCACAACTACTGAGCCTGCGCTCTAGAGCCCACATGCCACAACTACTGAAGCCTGCACACCTAGAGCCCGTGCTCCACAACAAGAGAAGCCACCGCAATGAGAAGCATGTGCACTGCAACAAAGAGTAGTCCCCGCTCGCCGCAACTAGGGAAGCCCGCACACAGCAAAGAAGACCCAACACAGCCAAAAATAAATAAATAAATAATAAATTAATTAATTTTTAAAAATCAATTGACCACATATGTGGTGTCTTATTTTTAGAATCACTGTTGTGTTCCACTGTCTGAACATGTCTATATGTCTGTCCTTATACCAGTATCACACTGTCTTGGTTACTGTATCCTTACACTCAGTCTTGAAATCAGGTAGTTATTCCTATGTTTCAAAATTACTTTGAATTTATTCGGTATTTTTCCATTTCAATGTAAATTTTAGAATGTTTGCTGATTTTTTAAAAAAGCATACTAGGGTTTCATTGAGATTGTATTGAATCTATAGATTAATATAGGGAAAATTGACATCTTAACAATATTAAGAGTCTGATACATGAACAAGATTGTTCTTTCAGTCTCCTTTGTCTCCACATTTCTTCAAATATTTTGTAGTTTTTAGGGTATAGGTCTTATATTTTGTTAAAAATTTTACTAGTTTTTCATGGGTTTTGATGCTGTTCCATATGATATCTTTAAAATTTTAATCTCCAATTGTTTGTTGCTAATATATAGAAACTGACGTTTGTACATTGACCTTTTATCGTGCAACTCTGTTAAACGAACTTATTAGTTCTAGTAACTTTCTTGTAGAATCCTCTGGATTTTCAATAGCTATGATCATGACAGTTTTACTTTTTCCTTTACAATCTATATGTGTTTTATTTTTTCCTCTTGCCTTATTATACTGGTTAGGATGTCCAGTACAATGATGAATAGAAGTGAGGAAAGCAGATATCCTTCCTTGTTCCTGATATTAGAGAAGTAGTCTCCAGTCTCTCACCATTAAATATAGTACGAGTTGTAGGTTTTTCACAAATATTCTTTATCAGGTTTAGGAAGTTCCCTTTTATTACTAGTGTTCTAAGGACTATAACCGATTTTCTAAGGTTAAACCATTTGTGCATTCCTTGGGATAAATCCTACATTTATCATATTGATAATATGTCATACATTTTACTTCTATGTACTTTATAAGCCTCACAATTCAATAGTTATTTTTGTTTTAAAAAAAGTCAAACATTTTGAAGAAATTTAAATATGAGAAAAATGTGTTTTATATTCCCCACATACCCATCATTTTGAGTGCTTTTCATTTCTTTGTGTAGATATGTTTCCATCTAGCATTATTTTCCTTCCACCTGATTCCTCTTACATTTCTTATTGTGCAAGTCTGCCGGCAACATATTTCCTTGGCTTTTCTTAATCTGGAAACATCTTTATTTTGCCTTCAGTTTTGAAGGATATTTTTGCTGGGTAAAGAATTCTAGGTAGACAGGTTTTGCATCTTTTTTCTTTTAAAGCTTTAAATATATTGTTATATTGTCTTTTGTATATGATCTTTTTTTCTCTGTGATCTATTCTTCTGGCTGCTTATAAGATTTACTCTTCATTACTTATTTGCTTCAGTTTAATTAAAATGTGCATTGGTGTGGTTTTCTTCATGTTAATTAGGCTTGGGATTTAATAAATGTCTTGGAAGTGTGGGTTTATACTTTTTCTCAAGTTTGAAAATTCGTGAACATTGTTTCTTCAAATAACTTCTTCTGCACCCTCCCCCGTTTCTGGAAGTCCAATTATACATATTATAGAACACTTGATATTATATCATAAGTCACTGAAGTTCTGTTCATTTATTTTTCATTCTATTTCTATGTTTCCTTTTGGATCATTTCTATTACTATGTCTTCAAATTCACTAATCTTTTGTTTTTTTGTTAAGTATACAATCTGCTATTAACATCACTCAGGGAAATTGTCATTTCTATTTTTATCTCTAAAAGTTCCATATGCTTCTTTTAAATATCTTCCATTTCTCTCCTCATCATGTTCATGTTTTCCTTTAAATACTTGAACATAGTAATAATAACACTTCAGTAGTCTTGTCTGCTGATTCAATAACTTCTGTTTCATTGAGTTTTCTTCTAGTTATAAGTCACAATTTCCCTTCTTCACATGTTGAGCAATTTTTTATTGAATGCTAGACATTGTATATTTTACATTTTTGAGTATCTGGTTGTCTTGCTTTAAAGATCTTTGGGATTTATTCTGGAAGGCGCCTAAATTACCTGCCAAGTTTGATGCTTATTTTTAAGACTTTTAGAGTGTGTCTAGAGAACCCTTTATTCTAGAGTATATTTTAACTTCACTACAATGGTGTGACCATTCTGGAGTTTCCACTGAATGCCCTGCATGGTCAACAAAGACTTTTCACCCTCTTTGGTCAGAACCTGAATATGACCCAGTCCTGAGTTATCCCTGGGAAACCTTCAGCTCACAGCTTACCAGCATCTCTTTGTGGCATTTCACCCTATGCATGTCGATCATAGTTTTCAGCAAAGAGTCAAGGAGACCTCTACACATATTCCTGGAGATAATTTTCTGGGCAGCACCTTCCTCTCCATAACTCTGCCCTTTATGTTACAGACACTTCAGCTTCCCTGAACTAAGATCTGTGTCTCCTCAACTCCACAGAATCAACATGCTTTGCTTACAATCTTACTCCCTGTTCCATGGTTCAGAGTGTCCTTCCAGGAAGAAAGCTGGGGCAATCACAGGGCTCATTCTCATTTGTTTATTTCTTTCAGAGATCACAATCCTCCCCTGCCCATTGTCCAAAATATAAAAGCAGTTGTTTCATACGTTTTGTCAAGTCTTCCATTGTCTATAGCAAAGTGATAAAGTTCATTCCTCTTGTTCCATCATGGCCAGAAACGGAAGTCTACTATACACTTTATTCTAATTCTTCTTATTTTGCTGTTAGATTCTAGTTTGGGACAAACGTAGAGACAATGATGACTGACTTTTTTTGAGTGTTTACTATGTTCCGGGCATTATGCTAAAAAGTTTTACTTTAATTGCCTCATTTAATCCTTACAATAACCTATGTACCATATAATACCCCATCTTACAGAGGAGGAAAATGAGACTTATGGAAGTAACTTCCCTATAGTCACATAGCTAGTAAGCAGTGGGATCAGATTTTCAACCCAGCTCTGCTGGACTCTACAGCTGGACTCTTAACCAATATACTTGGAAAACCCTTTGATTTACCCAATATACTCACCCCATATGACTGTATCTCAAGCATATACACTATTATATAGGTACACTAACACTAAATGGCATTATATAATGCCAAAATGTTTATACCAATGCCTGGAAATTAAGTGCATTTTTTTGCAAAAAATTATATCTGTCTATGCAAAATACTTAAAGGTAATGTGTGAAGTTGGGAGTAGGAGAATTTTGCACTTACATCTGATCAAGCATATTGAAGTTCTAAAACTTATCATCTCTGCAATTCTTAAACAATTGTAATATATTGATACTTATTCTGTTATTAATTTCATGTAATTCTATTTTTATCTCCCCCAAAATATTGTAAACAAGCTTCATGAGAAGAAAATCATGTCTTAGTCCTCCTCTGTACACCCTGCATTGTCTAGAACAATGCCTTCTATATAGTACATACTAGATTATTTTTTGATTTCTTGATAGTTGGTTGATTCATCAAGAGAAGCTTTTAATGTAATTGCCTTGATTTGTACTTTGCTTTTAAGTACAGACCCCAAAGGATGTTACTACTATATTAGGTATTTCCTGCTAATTCTTTCTAGATTATAAGTTCCCCAAGGTCAAAGATATGTTTTATGTATCTGTGTCTCTGCTCAACACAGGGTGTAGATCCAGAAAAGCCATCAATACACAACCAACTGCTGGCTTCTGGTATGGATACACAGGCAGGGGGCCCAAAACTGAAGAGATTGCCTACTATGCCTATAGGCCCACTGACTAGCACAAACTGGACCAAGATCAAATCACCCACAGGATTTTGCATTCCAAGATTCTCTTCAGATATAAACATCCTAAATAGTAATAACATAACCTAACATATCCACATTTGTATCACAGTTTAAAAAACACTTCCATTTCACATGTCAGCCATGATCTAGTCAGAAAATGGAAAATTGCTATTTCTCCTACAAATAGAGGAAAGCAAATACAGAGGAACTGGTTACATTCTGGTGAGGGAACAGTTAGGAATACAATCAGGGTCACTGAAGGAACCCTGGCATATTTAACAGTAGGAAGCCACTGTCAGTCCTAGGTCTGGAGAGGCAATGGGAAGAAGTGGTGAAACAGAGCCCAGAACTTGAGGCCATCCAGTGGCTCCACAGCCATGAAGGAAAGAATGATCCAAGGATGCCACAGGAAGCCAAGAGGAGAAGTGTCCTGGGTTCCCTCCACTCGGGCTCTCTAATATTTTGCTGCTGCCTCTCATTGGTCAAATCAACCTGGAAGCCAAAGGGCAGGGAAGTCTGGGAAAGAAACGTAGCTTCCTGTGTTACAGAGCAGATCAGGGAAAGGCAGAGAAAGAAGCTGAGAGCAATCAGGCAGTTGATTCTACATTTTATCTCGTTCTGTGGAACAGAAAATGGATACTTGGAGAACTCCATGGACTTACTCAAGGTCATACATCAGCAAGTGGTAGAGCTAGAATTTCTTTAATTACAAACCAGTTCCATACATTTTTTTCTATAGACCATGACTTCCTTTCACAATAGAACAGGAGAGGAGGTGGAAAATTGTATTTACGTGCATTTTCCCACTTTCTATCTCATCCTTTTCTCATTTCTATTCTCACTACACGTGACTGAATTTCCCCTAGAGTTTTATTTAAAGTGGTACTATTCACTTTAGAAGTCCTTAGCTCTAAAGAGGATTGTCCTCAGGGCCAAGACCACTGGTGTCCTTCATTCCCCCAGTCACTCTCTGTCCCTCTGTGCTCCCAGGGCCCCTTTAGCTTCCTTCCCTCATGCACATGCACTTTGAGCAGCAATTATTTGTTGCCTGTCTCCCCTCTTAGGTTGATGGGAACCAGTTCTCAGGCATCTTGATATCCTAGGATGATATCCCTGATATCCTGATATAATGTCTAGCACATTATCAATGCTCTGTAAGTGCCTGAATAAATAAATGAATACAACTGAAGGTATCCTCCCACCAGACAGATGAAGTATGCAAAATTGAGGCTGCTTAACTGACCTTAAGTCCCTGAAGATTGTAAGATACAACAGTTCACAGAAGATTAGAGTCATCGGGAGGAGGGATGTTTACTCCTTTAGTCCCAGTGTCTTAGCTTTGGTGCTCTAGCTTTATCATCATCCAAAATAAGGTTGTAGAAGTCATGCCTTTTCATTTAGTCACATGGATGAGAAGGACGAACACAAGTGAGTGGCTGCCTAGATTGAGAACCCATTCAGATGCTGACATAAAAATAACCGGACAACAAAGCCCCACTTTAGCACTTTCTCTGCAGTGATACACAGGAGGCATCTGTGGGCCCACAACAATTTCGAAAGCACAGTTCTAGGGAATAATGCTATGTAATCATAAAATTACACTCGAGATAAGATTTAATTATCATTTTCACCTTTCCAACACCTTTCACAAAGTAATACTTAAAAGCTTTGCAAGAAAGACTATTACCCTCATAGTGATAACAATGAAAGCTCAAGAAAGAACAACCAACAGGCCAGGCTTTTATGGGAACTTAGGCTCAGGGTGTTATTCAAAATTATTATAAGTGACTGCCACCTAAGGGAGTTTATAGATTGGCTTCAAAGGGGAAGCCACTGGGAAAAATAAATGGACTCTTTCCTAAAAGAGATATTTTCATTTCTCCAGACAGAGAGCTAATAAAAGCTGCTGGCTACTACGATAAGCAGGCAGTGATTGCAAGGTAAGATGCATGTCCTCAAAAGCATTCCATTTTCACTGTGAATCAAAACACACTCAATATTATCACTAATAGAGATGTGCAAGGCAGAGGTGGAGCAGCTGTCTTCTAAGGGGGGATCTACAGGATGACAAAAGCTTGAACTAATTCTTACCTCTCCTGGATAGGAATATAAAATTAGACGTGGTATCCTAATTACATTCATGAGTTTCCAGCTAATTTTAAAATCGAACTGTCAAGGTCATGAAAGGTAAGGGAAGTCTGAGAAACGACCACAGATTAGAACAACGTGTTATCCTGGATTGAATCCTACACACAAAAAAGGATATTAGTGGGAAACTGGTGAAATCTAAATGAAGTCTAGAGTTTAGTTAATAGAAATATGTCAATGCTAATTTCTTAGTTTTGACAAATTGGCATTGTTATGTAACATATGAACATTAGGGGAAGCTGGGTGAAGGGTGTGTGGGAACTCTCTGTACTCTATTTGCAAATTTTCTGTAAATCTAAAATCATCCCAAAATAAAAAGTTTATTTTGTAAAGAGTGATAAGCAAAGTCCACTGGCTATTCTGGTGGTTTTATTACTTGGATAACGACAAGTTGAATGCTTCCTCCTAATTTCCAACTTTCCAAAGAGGAAGAAGACAATCAATCAGACAACATGGAATATGGAAGGGGCAGGGCAGATGTTAGCTCCTGAATGGCACTACAGGTCAAAAGGAAAATCTGCCACCATTAAATTTTGAGTGATGGCCTCAGCTGCTGAGGCTCCCAGAGGGATTTAGCTAGCCCGTGATTCCTGATGGACTCCCTCCTTTTGCTGATCAAACTACAGTCATCAGGCATCACTTAGAAATGAGACCAAAATATTTCTTAATTCATGAGCACGTGTATATATACTTTTTCAATGTAAATAATTTACAAGTATGTGTGCTCACTTTCTTTTCTCAGAATACTGAAGAACAAACTACTAAGAGGAATGTCCCCAAGTTTTGACAGATTGTTCTACTTTTAGGCTTAAACCGGAAGACTGATATTGAATTTCAGAGGCATATGGGTCCTGGTAGAAAACAAATGGCATCATCAATCTGAGGAGAATTTAATAAAGGGACTGATTCCCAAGGTATGGACAAAATTTAGAGAAACAGCAAAGATCAGTGCAGCACCTCAGGCCCCGGGCTTGTGAAGAGCTGTTACGACAGCTCTTATGAAGATGCCCCTAAAGTGGAGGGACAAAGGGGAGGGAGAAGTTACCAGAAACTGAGAGATGGATATATCTAGAGGGCCACCTGTAGGTCATTCACTGGACACAAGCCAGAGGAGTTGATACCCTGACCTTACTCTCCTCTTGCCCTCTGATTCTCTGCTGATGCCTCCCATTGGCCAAATCCAGCTAGAAACCAGAGCACACAGGAGCCCACAGCTACACCCCACACGGGGCAGCCTTCTGGAGGCTCAGAACAGAATGGAGAAAGGGGTGGAGAATGGATCTGGAGGGACAATCTTATCCAGGCTACTCACTCTGTTAATGGCCTTATCTTGAGTTTTCATTGCCATTGCACCTATTTAATAATAATGCTATCTATCCATTGCTCAGTTGCAGGATTTTTCTGTATCTAGTACAGCCAAATAATTTTGCATTTTGTAAAGTCTTTGATATGGGTCAAGCCACACCCAGACAAGATGCAGTCACCTCTCAAAGAAGGGGCATTATTTGCCAAACAGCTCAGGGTAGCAAAGTGCAGGGGCTGCTGTATGCTTCCACAACGGGATGCACTTGGAAAGGACCGTACCCAGTTTCCCTAAGTGGCCTCAGCTGGCTTCAAATAACAGTTTTCCCTCTTTCTGGTCTGTCCTTTATTTTCCCTTCATTTGTGAAACCCTTTAAAAACGTCAGCAGCAAAGACTTCTCCCTAGAGACAAAAGGAGGAGATGTGGCAGAGGAACAATAAAAGTACCGTTGGAACGCAAAAGAGAAAATGCCAATAACTGCAGACTCGGGCACTCAGAGATTCACTGGTGTTTGTATTATTTGTATTTTCTTCATCACCTTTCAATTTCTAATTACGTGTAAGAAAAATTCCAAATGGAAAAATACGTAAGGCAGTTAAAAGAGAGAGAAGCAAGGCCCGTGAGCTGAACTTAGCAACTGAACTAAGATAAAGATGGCCACAGAAGGAAAAAATGGGAGGATCAAGGGAAAGACAGAGGCAAGACGAAGCCTCATGTTGGATGAGGGGTAATCAAATTCTCACCTTCGGGGTCAGTAAGACACAAGATGTGTGCCAGTGAGCTGGCCAAGTGGTAGGACTGGGGTTCCCAGAAAACACGTGTAAAAGGTAGGCCTTGCCTTAATAATTCAGATACCAAAAAAGTTACATTTCCTTGATATTCAAGTTGTAATGACTCCAAGGCTTACCTGCCTAGGTTAGCAGTGCTTCTCTTTCCCAGACAAGCCCAAGAACACACAGACTGCTCAGTCCATAATGTTAATCCTGTTTTCTTCATTTCACAGCAGAATCCATGTTCATTCCATCACTCACTCACTCATTCATTCATCCAGTAAATATTTGTTGAGCACCTGCTATGCATCAGGCACTGCTGTAAATGCTGAGGATGCAGCAGAGAAAAATGAAAACAAGATCCTTTACTCTCCTGGTCCAAACATTCAATTGTTAAGGTAGACCAAATGAGAAGAAAATGAACAAGATACGTTCAAAGATTAACATACCCTTGAAGGAAATAAAGTAGGATAGACTCTTAAAGAGGGCCTGCTAGTGTGAAGACGATTACTCTAGATTGAGTGGTCTGACAAAAAGCCTCAATGAAGAGGTGGCATTTGAGCTGTGATCTTAGATGACAAAAAGTAATGAGCCAAGCAACAAAGTGGACCATGAACATTGGAGGCTCATGCCTGGAAGCAAGTGCAAAGGTCCTGAGGAGGAATGGACTTGGCTGATCTTACAAGGGAGCCAGAGTCAGGGTGGGTCCAAACCTTGGCCATAGGGTATGTTTAGAGCCAGCCCTTTCTAAGGACAACCTGGGCCCTGGGGTGCTAAGTCTGCATCAGGCGTCCAGATCCCTGAGCCACCTCCTCCCCGCAAGAGCCTCTCACCCATTCCTAATTAGGACGCAAATTTTAATGGACTATATAGAGTCCTGACAAAAACCACCTGGGAGGAATGTATCATAAAGTCCTTGGAAAGGAGTTTCTACCTCCTCCCAGGACAGTGCAGGGGGCGGGGGAGATCTGCTAAACTTCTGGATAACTAAATTTAGTTTTGAAGATTTTTTTTCCCAAAACAAAGGAAGCCCATCACAAAGTTAGTTGACATCCTTCATTACTAGAAACTAGACTGCTCACAAAGCCTCAAATGGCCGTCTTTCTTAAAATGAGAAACTTAGGTTTAACCCAAATAGGTTCCCTGCAAGGTGTGCCTGGCGTTCTTCTCCTCAGGCAGGGCAGGAGAGGTTTATAAAGCTAGCTGCAGGGGCTTCCCTGGTGGCGCAGTGGTTGAGAGTCTGCCTGCCAGTGCAGGGGACACGGGTTCGAGCCCTGGTCTGGGAAGATCCCACATGCCGCGGAGCAACTAGGCCCATGAGCCACAATTACTGAGCCTGCGCGTCTGGAGCCTGTGCTCCGCAACAAGAGAGGCCGCGACAGTGAGAGGCCCACGCACCGCGATGAAGTGTGGCCCCCGCTTGCCGCAACTGGAGAAAGCCCTCACACAGAAACAAAGACCCAACACAGCCAAAAAAATAATAATAAATAAATTAAAAAAAAAAAAAAAAGCTAGCTGCAGCTCCCGCATGGAGGTATCAAGGTTCCTTCTTCAGTAGCAGTGGAAGGTGACGAGATCTTAAAGTACAAACAAGAAATAAATATTTCAATGTAGAGTAGGTCACAGTCAGCAATGAGGTGGCTTTAAAGTATACCAACCAATTCTTTGATACTCCTGTCTTCACAAGATGGAGACTAATTCCTGTTCCCTTACCTCTAAACTGAACTTAGTGACCTGAGGAATAGAATGTGGTGGTGTGTGAAGCAGCATGACTCCTAGGATGAGGACATAAGAGGCAAAGTGGCTTCCTCCTTGCTCTCTCTCAATCTCTCACTCTGGGGAAACCCAGCTGCCATGTCATGAGGACACTCAAGCAGTCATACGAAGAGGCCCACGTGATAAGAAACTGAGGCCTCCTGCCAATGGCCATGTAAGTGAGCCACAGTGGAAGCTGATTCTCCAGCCTCAGATGACTGCAACCCCAACTGATATTTTGTCATGATCTCATGAGACATCCAAGTCACCCAGTTAAGCCACTCTCAAGTTCCTAACCCACAGAAACTACTTTTTCTGGGGTAACAGACGTTTGTTGTTTTTAGTCGCTAAGCTCTAAGGTAATTTGTTACATATTAGCATAAGCAGTGAGGTCTGGAAGCATTTATATGGGGGTCTATGGGAAGGCACCAAGCCTTAAAATAAATGCTGTGATAGTTTAGTACCCAGATTCTACCTCCAGGCTGGCATGGTATGCAAACAAGGGGAACATAGCTGAAACATATCAAATGTCTCAAATAGAGGTAACACCATTTGTGCCCATTTGGAGTTATTAATAATCATACTGTTTTTATATCGTCATAATGTTTTATATTTTTACACAATACTAAGAGAATGACTTAATAGCTTGCTGACAGGCACAACAAAATACTATGACATCAAGTCTGCCTCGAGACTGGAAGGGGTGAATGTAAAAAAAATTTACCCGAGAGTAAAGATGTCAACCCCCGTGGCAGAGAATTTCAGTACCTTTAATGCAAGCTTATTAGTCTGGTGGCAGATAGAATCCTCCATCTTGAAGATCTGATTCACTAAGCCCTAGACTGACATCTTTCCATGAGCCAGTGTCTCTCTGCAGGTTAAAAAGTTGAGAGATCACAAACAAGCAATATTATTTTGGAACCAAGAGATGTTATTCACAAGCTTAAACTTCTTTACCCTCATCACATCTGCTTCCCAAAATATCAAAAATATTGAAAATCAGGAACTGTCAAAGGCAAATCAAGTCAGATGTGCCTATTCCGAGACTAGCATGTCAATAGTGTTTATACCCCTTCTTACACCACGGAGTCTAATTACCTCTGATTATATATTTAAGGAAACTTCCATTCACTGTAAACACTGCAAAAATATATCCCTTTAGGTTTTTATTTCCTCCATCTGGCAGACACAGGGAGTCCCCCACTCAGCTAAAGTCCTTGACTAGGACACTTCGCCTATGGGTTAAGGGATGGGGAATAAATAATGACAACAATTACTCATGAGCAATGTCATATTCCTCTTTTATTGCCCATCTTGCCCATCTCACCATCCTCTAAAAACCTCAAGCCTAGGAGAGAGTGTTCTTATGGCAAATTGAAAATCCAGATAGCACCTGTGCTACCAAATGCAACCTCCCCACAAACTGACTTGGGGACCAATGGTGCCACGATTCTTTGCCAGATTCAGGTGCAGCTGCTAAGGATGGAAACACTATAGCCAAAGAAATAAGTGAACAAGACACTGCCCCCAATATGGCCCTTTGTAGAAAATTGTTTGATTGGGTTTTTTCCTCTGTCCTTAGGTAGCTTTCCAGTGAGTCCTGGGGAATTCTTGCAATTCAGAATCTCATCTATTTTTCCCAGTGTTCCTGTCACCATATTCTTAGAATCAAGTGCTTTAAATTCCCAATGGGCAAACTCCAACCATTTCAGTTTGAGTTTTTATTCCCAGAATAGACTAGGCTTCAAAATCACCCAGTAAATAAAGGCAGCATTTTTAGAGGGCTTCTCTCATGGGAGAATTCATGATTGAAGATTGGAGACACTGGGGAGAGCTGAGGATCTCAGGGAGTATAAGGATAAGGGAAATAGCTTCAGAGGGATGTTACATTTTTATACAGAGAGAGAGTTTCCTTAGAGTCCTCTCAAACAGAAAAAAATGATTGTCATTTTTCTAATATTTAAATGATGCCCATGATAAGCCCAGTAGTGAATTCAGTATTTCAAGAACACAATAAAAAACAGACAACTGGCACTGGTTCCCAAGATGCTTTTAACTTCAACTCAGTAAAAATGAATTAGCAAGTCATATGCCTGTGTGTTTGTACATTTATTCACTTATTAAGCATCTTTTACATGCCAGGCACTGTGCTAGGTATTGAGCGGGCATTGTTGAACACAGAAAAAAGACACAATTCCTGTGTTTCTGAAGTTTATAGTCTAGAACGGAAGATAGAAATTAAATGGATATAGGGGATGGGGAGAAAGAGAGAGAGAAATAAAAACACAGAAGTAAATAACGGATAGCTAGAGACAGTTATATTAAAATGGTGCAATTGATCCAGTCAGGGAGGCCAGAGAAAGCTTCTATGAAGGAAGGTTGATTGAACTGAATTCTGAAGAAAGAATTTCTGGGTTATCTGGGGGCTGGGGAGTGGGGGTAACATACCAGAGAAAGGGAAAGCCTATGTACAAAGGACCTGTGGCAGAAAAGGAGAACAGCACATTCAAGAAACTGAAAGAAGACCATTACAGCTGCACTAGAAAGATCAAGAAGCCCGGTGTTAGAGGAAACTATAAAGAGGAACAAAGGGCAGACCACACAGGGCCTTCCAAACCATGTATGCAAAGGACCGTGGGTCCATACCCTAATGTAAATGGGAATCTATCAGAAGGGTTCAAGAAAGGAGCGACACAATTAGATCTTCGTTTTAAAGGTACCCTTCTGGCTACAGTTTAGAGGGCAAATGGCAGGAAGGCCAGAAGGGATTTAAGGAGACCCAGTGTTCAAGTGAGAGATGGATGTTTGTGTCAGTGTGGTCTGTGGGCCCAGATGCCAATTACCAACCTGCTTTTCAGCCCCACACCTGCCTTTACATCCTCTGCTCTATTCTGCCTGGCTGGGAGTCTATGAACCCCATCTTCCAGTGTGTTAATTTCTTCATAATACCTCCTTCTCCTAGAACAGTGCACAATGCTCACAATGTGGTCTGAATGGTACAGAAAGTTCAGTGGGATCTCTCTGGATTTGAACAGACTACAAATATAATGCAGCCTCAACTTGAACTAGATTTCTGTAATGTTTTGGTTTTGGAAGTTACTGTTTTGTTCTTGGCTCATAAAAATCAAAAAAGAGATTCTGAACATACACTGTATACCACAGGTCCTAAGGAGAATTAAAGAAGGAAAAGGAGAAGGAAGAGGAGGACAAGAAGGAAAAGGAGACTAGGGCATGGCCCTGTCCTAAAGGACCTTAATAACTAACTGGAGGAATTGTATATAAGCCCATGGTGTGCTGCAAAATCACTGCAACTGATAAATATTGAAGGCTATAAAATTAGTATATGCAACATATTATCCTGGCACTCAAGGTAGGAATGAATTGCTTAATTTGGGAATAAGTGGAGAAAGCTTTGCCAAGCAGTAGCATTTGAACTTAGTCTTTTAGGTAGAACAGAACTTGAATATGTGGGAAAGTGTAGGAAAAGTATGTCTATCTAGGAGAATGATGTCATTCATTTATTCATTGATTTATTTTTCACATATTTATTAAACTCTGTATTCTTAGCACTGTATTAAGTGCTGAGAAAATGTGGTTGAAAGAACTATTCAAAGATCTTACAACCTAACACACAAAGCTGTACAGGAAGGAAAATATGACTTTTGTTGTGGGGATGAAAAATTAGGTAGCTGGGTTTTCAGCACTGAACTCATAAAGGAATAGTGGAAGAGAATGGAAGGTAGTTTGGGACCACAGTGGAGAGGGACCTTTAACATCAGATTAATAATCCAGAGTTTTACCCTTTTGTTCCAGTTACGATGGCTATGTTACAAAGTACTCCAAAATTTATCACTGTAAAACAGCCATTTATTATGCCCATAGTTTCTGTGGGTCAAGAATTCAGACAAAGCACAGTGGGCAGCTTGTCTCTGCTCCACAATGTCTGGGGCTCACCTGGAAGACTCAAAAGCGGAGGGAGATATGGAACCATCTAAAGTCTCATTCACTTACATTCTGGAAGTTGATGCTGAGAGCGGGCTGGAGGTCTCAGTTCTTCTCCACAAGGGCCTCTTCACGTGGGCTAGCTCAGACTTCCTCAGAGCCCAGGGGCTGAGTTCCAAGGGGAAGTGCTGAAAGAGAGAGACAGAGTGAGAGAGCGAAAAGGATATGGCTTCCTCCTCATGACCTAACACTGGAAGTCACACACATCACTCTCATATACTCCTAACTGAAGGAGTTACAAGTCTCCTCCTATTTTCAAGGGGAGACCTCACCTCTTGGTTAGAGGAGTGTTGTCACATTGTAAGAAGAGTATATGAAAGGAGTTATCAGTCACTTGTAAGAAGATGGATAGATAGATAGATAGGTAGATAGATAGGAGATTAATCTTTGGAAAACACCATCTGCCTCAACTTTAGATAACACAAAGTCCTGTGAATAGAAGAGCAATCTGACAAAATTATATTTTAGGAAGATTAACCTGACAGCAAGAAGAGCACGCAGATGGAGCACAGAAATGATGTAACAATTACCGAAGTAGAACTAACAAGGAATGTGCATCTTGCCTTTTTGTGTATGAAGTCCATTATTCTGAGTTTCATTCCTTTTCTGCCTCACTATTCTCTATCAGAAATTTTAATGCTGTACGCTCCAAAGTGTATTCTATAGAGTATCAGTCCCAGAAGATTCTCTAACAAAAGAAGACCCTATGTTCAAAAGGAGGTACACATACTGTACACTTTGTCTCCCTCGGAAATTCCCAATGCTTCTTAGCATAGAAAAACCTCTCAGAAAGTCAGCAGCAAAAGAAAAAAAATCTGCTTAACATTGTTTTATCCAGAGTGTCTCCAACCTTTTTGACCACTGAACCTTTTCAGCTTTTCACTAATTAACATCCTATGGAACTAGCCTAAAGGCCACAGTCCTGGCTGCCCCTGGGCAGAACAGGGAAAGGCCAGGCAACTAATCAATCAACAAGTAAGTATCAGATGCCTAATTAGGAATAAGACTCTGAAAATAAAGGGAATGTGTATTATATTGATAATGTTTTCAGTCCAATTAAGTAAAACAAAAAAATAAATAAAAGCAATGGAAACTTTGAGTTGTTTCAAGAGAATCTAAGAAAGATCTCAATGAAAGACATGTGATTTCCTTGAGAATTTAACCAAATGAGGCTGGTTCTTAAATGTCTGCACACTTCTCAAACCTCAGGCAAGGCTAAATTACTGGGAAACTCTTTTACTTTTAAATGCAACATGAAAAAGTGTTTATTTTCCAAAGGTTGTTTTGCATTAAGATGTGACCACTGCTTGCACACAAAGAAAATTTTACAGGAAGTGTGCTAATGAAAAACTCCATGTGCATTGAAGTAAACTACCAAGGAGAGCAGGAGAGCTTCCTATAAATCACCACTGGTGTGTCCTGATGGGGCGTCAGCTGGTAGAATGCTGATGCTCTGGGAGGGCAAGGCTGTGTCACGGGCCTCTTTGTCAGTGTGATTGCTCACAGGCACCATCAGCAGCTCTCCCCTGTGGCCTATTTCCTTTCACCTTTTCCTTACTTTTCTCTTTTCTCCAAGATCCCTGCTTCTGGCCTTCCCCAACCAATACTTTTGTCTAAAGAAGCTAAACCCACTCAAACAGACCTCCTTAATGTCTCCTGGCCTGCCAGGTGCCAAACTAACATCTAGAACTCAGGCTGCTGCTGCTGGGTTAAAAAATAAATTAAAAATGAAAACTCTATTGCGAAGTAATTCTACAACTGCTTTGAATCTCTGAGAGGATTCCTATCTCTCCATTTCATCTCAGGCTCTCATACCTCTCTTGGTCTCTCCTCCAGCCTGAATTCTTAGCTTGATCTTCAAGCTACTCACTCACCTGCAGCCTCTTTTCTTTTGCATCTTTGTCCTTTCCTCCAAATCCACTCAGAAAAACACCATCCTCAGATCGATGCAAGAATCTGCCTCTTCTGGTCCCACCTACAGCACAGCTGGAATGATTAAAACTATCGCAAGCTCTGATCCCAGCTGCTGAGGCCAGAGCTCCACCTTCCAATCCTTACCCTTGTCAGTGGTCCGCTCCCTTCCCCGTTCCCCTCAGTGACTGTTCCAAACTTCCCTACTCTCCTTACCACCTAGACAACCCCTCCCACACCCGAGTCTAAGAAAGACTGAGCTCTCCTTCAGCATGGAAATCGGAGCCATCAAGTGGAACTTCCTGAACCGCCCTACTTCTGCAATTCTGTACCTACGTGTAACTGCTCTAATTTCATACTACATTCTTCTGTGCCTGTTATGGTCTGGGCACAGAGGCAGGGGATAATTAATTACTAGGTAGAAGAAGAGAGAAAGAAAAGAGGCAACCATGTCCTAGCCCAAGAGGGAAACAAGCTACTAGCTCTTCACCTGGCCATCACTGACCACCTCTCGCCACACCGCCTGTGCATTTTTATGCGCAAGAGAATCTTTGTTCCTTGTTCTGCCTTGAGTTATATCTCCAATGGCTCCATCTGTCTAACTTTGAAACATGTCAAGCCCCAGCTAGAAAGGGAGGTAATAGGAAGAAAAGTAAATGGCATCCTCTTAGGTGTTCATTAACATACAGGTTGTTTTGTCATCCTCTCAAGGAAGCTTCTCCCCAACACCTCTCTCTAGTCCCCTTTCAGGATTAGAGGACTTCGGTTAAGCATCAGAAAACTTAGGGCATTTCTCTTTGGTGCCCTGCTGCACTGCTTCAAAACATCTATGAAGTTATCATAAGAAAACTTGATTTTTCCTATTTCTTTAATTTTGTACCAATATGAGATGGATATTCACTAAACTCCTTGTGGTAATCACTTCATGATACATATAAATCAAATCATTATGCTGTTCACCTTAAAACTACACAGTACTGTATGTCAATTATATCTCAATAAAATTGTAAGAAAAAATTTTTAATAAATAAAAATAAAGGGCAATGGGGGGAAAAAACCCCTATATATGGGTCTGTTTTCGCCACTAGACTTTGGGTCATATGAGGGGAGGACAGTATTTTACTTATTTTTGTTTCCTATCACAAAGCATAGGGCTCAGCATATACTAGGCAATCATTAACTTTCACTGAATAACTGAATCAATAAACAAGTGCATGAATTATACTAGGATCAGCAGACTTTGCATGAATGCTATAATAACACAGACCGGGCAGACTCCCAGGGCATCTGGTCTCCTGTAAGGACCAGGAGTCATAATGTACTCTACTCACCCTGCCCCATAGGACCAACCATAGCAGGCACCACGAAGAATTAGAGATGAAAGGCCCTCTGAGATAATCTGGCCAAACACGGACACACAGGCCACCTCTAAAATACTTGGAGTCCTCTGGCACAGATAATATATAAACAAACACAGGTATTATTGATGAACTGATACTTGCTCAGTTCCCAAAGGTCCTTGAGGAAAATAAATTCTAGGAAAGTTCAAAGTACAAGTCAGCTCGATGGGACGTGGCCCTATTTGTTTCTCTAGAACTAGTTCTCCTGCCCTTACTTGAAGTTTGACTTATAATTTTCAAATCGTGATGAGATTTACTCGTAGAACTAATGAGGTACCTCCAAAAAAATATTTTCTTTCTTTCTTTTTTATTGGAGTATAGTTGCTTTACAATGTTGTGTTAGTTTCTGCTGTACAAAAAAGTGAATAAGCTATATGTATACACATATCCCCTTCCCTCTTGGACCTCCCTCCCCTCCCACCCCACCCATCTAAGTCGTCACAGAGCACCGAGCTGAGCTCCCTGTGCTATACAGCAGGTTCCCACTAGCTATCTATTTTACACATGGTAGTGTATTTATGTCAAACCTAATCTCCCAATTCATCCCACCCTCCCCTTCCCCCTCTGTGTCCACACGTCCATTCTCTACATTTGTGTCTCTATTCCTGCCCTGCAAACAGGTTCATCTGTACCATTTTTCTATATTCCACATATATGCGTTAATACACAGTTTTTTTCTTTCTGACTTACTTCACTCTGTATGACAGACTCTAGGTCCATCCACATCTCTACAAATGACCCAATTTCATTCCTTTTTATGGCTGAATAATATTTCTTTATATACATGTACCACATCTTCTTTATCCATTCATCTGCTGATGGACACTTAGGCTCTTTTCATGTCCTGGCTACTGTAAACAGTGCTACAATGAACACTGGGGTACATCTGACTTTTTGAATTATGGTTTTCTCAGGGTATATGCCCAGTAGTGGGATTGCTGGGTCATATGGTCTACTTTTAGTTCTTTAAGGAACCTCCATACTGTTCTCCATAGTGACTGTATCAATTTACATTCCCACCAATAGTACAAGAGGGTTCCCTTTTCTCCACACCCTCTCCACAGCATTTGTTGTTTGTAGATTTTTTGACAATGGTCATTCTGACCGGTGTGAGGTGATACCTCACTGTAGTTTTGATATGCATTTCTCTAATAATTAGTAATGTTGAACATGTTTTCATGTGCCTCTTGGCCATCTATATGTCTTCTTTGGAGAAATGTCTATTTAGGTCTTCTGCCCATTTTGTGATTGGGTCGTTTGTTTTCTTGATATTGAGCTGCATGAGCTGTTTGTATATTTTGGAGATTAATCCTTTGTCCGTTGCTTCATCTGCAAATATTTTCTCCCATTCTGAGGGATGTCTTTTCATCTTGTTTATGGTTTCCTTTGCTGTGCAAAAGCTATTAAGTTTCATTAGGTCCCATTTGGTTATTTTTGTTTTTATTTTCATCACTCTAGGAGGTGGATCAGAGAAGATCTTTCTGTCATTTATGTCAAAGAGTGTTTTTCCTATGTTTTCCTCTAAAAGTTTTATAGTGTCTGGTCTTACATTTAGGTCTTTAATCCACTTGGAGTTTACTTTTGTGTACAGTGTGAGGTAGTGTTACAATTTCATTCTTTCACATGTAGCTGTCCAGTTTTCCCAACACCATGTATTGAATAGGCTGTCTTCTCTCCATTGTACATTCTTGCCTCCTTTGTCATAAATTAGGTGACCATAGGTGTGTGGGTTTATCTCCCCTGGGCTTTCTATCCTGTACCATTGATCTATATTTCTGTTTTTGTGCCAGTACCATACTGTCTTAATTACTGTAGCTTTGTAGTATAGTCTGAAGTTGGGGAGCCTGATTCCTCCAGCTCCATTTTTCTTTCTCCAGATTGCTTTGGTTATTGGAGGTCTTTGTGTTTCCATACAGATTGTAAAATTTTTTGTTCTACTTCTGTGAAAATGTCATTGGTAACTTAATAGGTATTGCACTGAATCTGTAGATTGCTTTGGGTAGTATAGTCATTTTCACAATATTGAGTCTTCCAATCCAAGAACATGGTATATCTCTCCATATGTTTGTGTCATTTTTGCTTTCTTTCTTCAGTGTTTTACAGTTTTCTGAGTACAGGTCTTTTACCTCCTTAGGTAGGTTTATGTCTAGGTCTTTTATTCTTTTTGTTGCAGTGGTAAATGGGATTGTGTCTTTAATTTCTCTTTCTGATATTTTGTTGTTAGTGTACAGGGATGCAAGAGATTTCTGTGCATTAATTTTGTATCCTACACAACTTTACCAAATTCATTGATTAGTTCTAGTAATTTTCTGGTGGCATCTTCAGGATTTTCTATGTATAGTATCACATCATCTGCAAACAGTGACAGTTTTACTTCTTTTCCAATTTGTATTCCTCTTATTTCTTTTTCTTCTCTGATTGCTGTGGCTAGGACTTCCAAAACTATGTTGAATAATAGTGCATGATCCTTTTACTGTGTTGATGGTTTCTGTTTGCTAGTATTTTGTTGAAGATTTTTGCATTGTTCATCAGTCATATTGGTCTGTAATTTTTTTTGTGATAGCTTTGCTTTTGGTATCAGGGTGATGGTGACCTCATAGAATGAGTTTGGGAGTGTTCCTCCCTCTGCAATTCTTTGGAAGAGTTTGAGAAGGATGGGTGTTAGCTCTTCTCTAAATGTTTGATAGAATTTGCCTGTGAAGCCTTCTGATCCTGGACTTTTGTTTATTGGAAGATTTTTAATTACAGTTTCAATTTCATTACTTGTAATTTGTCTGTTTACATTTCCTAATTCTTTCTGATTCAGTCTTGGAAAGTTGTACCTTTCCAAGAATTTGCCCATTTCTTCATAGCTGTCCATTTTATTGGCATATAGTTGTTTGTAGTAGTCTCTTATGATCCTTTGTATTTCTGCAGTGTCCATTGTAATTTTTCCTTTTTCATTTCTAATTTTATTGATTTGTGTCCTCTCCCTTTTTTTCTTGCTGAGTCTGGCTAAAGGTTTATCAATTTTGTTTATCTTCTCAAAGAACCAACTTTTAGTTTTATTGATCTTTGCTATTGTTTTCTTCATTTCTATTTCATTTATTTCTTCTCTTTATGATTCCTTTGTTTCTACTAACGTTGGGTTTTCTCTGTTCTTCTTTCTCTAGTTGCTTTAAGTGTAAGGTTAGATTGTTTATTTGAGATTTTTCTTGTTTCTTGAGGTGAGACTGAATTGCTATAAACTTCCCTCTTAGAACTGCTTTTGCTGCCTCCCATAGGTTTTGGATCATCATGTTTTCATTGTCATTTATTTCTGTGCATTTTTTTATTTCTTCTTTGGTTTCTTCAGTGATCTCTTGGTTATTTAGCAGTGCAGTTTAGCCTCCATGTGTTTGTGTTTTTTACAGTTTTTTTTTTTTTACTGTAATTGATTTCTAATCTCATAGCGTTGTGTTCAGAAAAGATGCTTGATACAATTTCAATTTTCTTAAATTTTCCAAGGCTTGATTTGTGACCCAAGATGTAATCTATCCTGGACAATGTTCCATGTGCACTTGAGAAGAAAGTGTATTCTGCCGCTTTTGGGTGGAATATCCTGTAAACATCAATTAAATCTATCTGGTCTATCGTGTCACTTAAAGCTTGTGTTTCTTTATTCTTTTCTGTCTGGATGATCTGTCCATTGTTGTAAGTGGGGTGTTAAAGTCCCCCGCTATTATTGTGTTATTGTTGATTTCCCCTTTTATGGCTGTTAGCGTTTGCCTTATGTATTGAGGTGCTCCTATGTTGGGTGCATGAATATTTATAATTATTATATTTTCTTCTTGGGTCAATTCCTTGATCATTATGTAGTGTCCTTCCTTATATATCTTGTAACATTCTTTATGCTAAAGTCTATTTTATCTGATACGAGTATTGCTACCCCAGCTTTCTTGTGATTTCCATTTGCATGGAATATCTTTTTCCATCCCCCCACTTTCAGTCTGTATGTGTCCCTAGGTCTGAAGTGGGTCTCTTGTAGACAGCATATATATGGGTCCTGTTTTTGTATCCATTCAGCAAGCCTGTGTCTTTTGGTTGGAGCATTTAATCCATTCATGTTTAAGGTAATTATCACTATGTATGTTCCTATTACCATTTTCTTAATTTTGGGGGTTTGTTTTTGTGGGTCTTTTTTTCTTGTGTTTCCCACCTAGAGAAGTTCCTTTAGCATTTGTTGTAAAGCTGGTTTGGTGGTGCTAAATTCTCTTAGCTTTTGCTTGTCTGTAAAGCTTCTGATTTCTCCATCAATTCTGAATTAGATCCGTGCTGGGTGGAGTAATCTTGGTTGTAGGTTTTTTCCTGTCATCACTTTAAACATACCCTGCCACTCCCTTCTGGCCTGCAGAGTTTTTGCTGGAAAATCAGAGGATAACCTTTACGGGGATTCTGTTGCATGTTATTTGTTGCTTTTTACTTGCTGCTTTTAATATTTTTTTCTTTGAATTTTTGTTAGTTTGATTAATATGTGTCTTGGTGTGTTTCTCCATGGTTTATCTGTATGGGACTCTCTGTGTTTCCTGGACTTGTGCAGCTCTTTCCTTTCCCATGTTAGGGAAGTTTTTGACTAATCTCTTCAAATATTTTCTCAGACCCTTTCTCTTTCTGTTCTTCTTCTGGGACCCCTATAACTCGAATGTTGGGGCTTTTAATGCTGTTCCAGAGGTCTCTGAGACTGTCCTCAATTATTCTCATTCTTTTTTCTTTATTCTGCTCCCTGGCAGTTATTTCCACCATTCTGTCTTCCGGCTCACTTATTCTTTCTTCTGCCTCAGTTATTCTGCTACTGATTCCTTCTAGTGCATTTTTCATTTCAGTTATTGTGTTGTTCATCACTGCTTGTTTGTTCTGTAGTTCTTCTAGGTCTTTGATAAACATTTCTTGTATTTTCTTGATCTGTGCCTACATTCTATTTCCGAGATTCTGGATCATCTTTATTATCATTACTCTGAATTCTTTTTCAGGTAGATTGCCTATTTCCTCTTCATTTATTTGGTCTTGTAGGTTTTTACCTTGCTTCTTCGTCTCTAACATATTTTTTGGTTGTCTCATTTTTTTGATGGGTAGGGCTGTGTTCCTGTCTTACAGGTTGTTTGGCCAAAGGCATCCAGCATTGGAGACTGCAGGCAGTTGGGTAGAGCTCGTTCTTGGTGCTGAGATGAGGACCTCTGGGAGACCTCACTCTGATTAATATTCCCCGGGGTTGAGGTTCTCTGTTAGTCCAGTGGTTTGGACTCAGCACTCCCACCACAGGAGCTCAGGCCCAAATGCCAGCCTGGGAACCAAGATCCCACAAGCCACACAGTGCAGCAAAAGGAAAAAAAAAAAAAAAGAGCAGTACAATAGCAAAGAATAAAAAATAAAACAATATTAGAAAAATAAAAAATATATTAGAAAAAATAAAAATATAAGTGAAATAACAACAATGAGGTAAAACAGAACCACAACAGCAACAAAATAAAATGGGGCGGGGAACAAACCAAAAGGAGCAGAACAATAACAAAGAATAAAAAAATAAATAAAATTAGAAAAATAAAAAAATTATTAGAAAAAAAAATATAAATGAAACAACAACATGGTAAAAAAGAATGACAACCTCAAAAAATAAAAAAAAGGGCCAGAAAAGGCCTTGGCTGTGGGGTGGGCAGAGCCTAGGTGGGGGGCGGGGCTTAGGCGGGATTTAGGGTGGAGGCGGGGCTTAGGCTCAGGACCCATGCAGCCGGAAAAGCCAAAGGGGGCCTCAGAGTGCAGAGTTCAGAGGTAAGGCCCTGGGTGGGGGTGCGGGGGTGGGGACTAGGCCCAGCACGGCCAGAGGGGACCTTGAAGGGTGGAGGATCAGGCCCAGGACCTCAGCAGGCTCCCAGGTGCCCAAGTGGGCTGGTGAAACGCTGGCCTAGCTCCCTTCTGATCCTCCAATCCCCTGAGGGTCTCTCCCCATCCCCGCTGATCCCCTCACTGTGGGTGGGCCCCTCCCGAGCATGGGAACCCCTCCCCTCCCCCAGCTGCCTCTCAGGGGCACCAGTACTGTCTGGCCTCTACTTTGCCTCCCCCCCCCCCCAACTCCCTCAGGACCCATGAGGCCAGAGAGGGCCTTGGAGGGCAGAGGATCAGGCCAGGGACCTCAGCAGGCTCCCCAAGGCCCAAGAGGGCAGGGGAAATGCTGGCCGAGGTCCCTTCTGATCCTCCAATCTCCTGAGGGTCTCTCCTTGTCCCCATTGTTTCCCTCACCGTAGGTGGGCCCCTCCTGGCGTGGGAACCCCTCCTCTCCCCCAGCCGCCCCTCAGGGGTGCCAGTCCCATCCCACCTCCACTTCTCCTCCTTCTTCCCTCTCCCCCCACACGCTACCCAGTCGCTCGGGGGTTCCTCCCATCCCCTTAGGTGTCCATTGTCTCCCATCAACACCTGGTAGGTGCCCTAGTTGTGAGAACACTCAAACTCTACATCCTCCTGCTCTGCCATCTTGACTCTGCCCCCCAAAAATATTTTCATAACTTGCTTTTGAACTCTGAGAAGTTCCTTCTTGGAAGCTACAAACGGGGTCTTTGTGAGACAAGTCACCTGCTGCCTGACCAGGTGTGCCCATCCAGCTCCGTGCTGACAGGCCCCTCTACCAACGGGGACCATCTTTTTTCTGGGACGGAAATGAGTCCCTGGAAGGGCAAAGCCAGCAGGAAACCCCTTTGCTTGGACAGAGGGAGACTCACCTCACTATTCTCGGTAAGCTTAGCTGCTGCTCAGGTTCCTTGGGATGAAGACAAGTGGTCATGTTGAGTTGGGTTGGCCCTCTTAGAGCTCTCACCAACCCAGGATGCTTTCTAGATCTCTCTTCCCCACAGGGTGCCAACCCCATTGTGAGGGCAGGCGAACACCTGTGCCAGAAACTGGACATGTGTGCTCTAATATCTCTCGACCCGTAGGTGGAAATGTTAGCAAAACCTAGGGAACTTTTAAAAAGTGTACATGTCTAGACTCCCTCCCAGAGATTTCAATACACCCTCTTCTCATGCTGAACACCAGGGGTCCCCACACCCTGCGCCATGGACTCGTACCGGTCCATGGCCTGTTAGGAACCAGGCCACACAGCAGGAGGTGAGTGGCAGGCAGGCAAGTGAATCTTCATCTGTATTTACAGCTGCTCCCCATCGCTCTCATTACTACCTGAGCTCCACCTCCTGTCAGATCAGCGACGGCATTAGATCCTCATGGGAGCACAAACCCTACCATGAACTGTGCATGTGAGGGATCTAGGTTGTGCACTCCTCATGAGAATCTAATGCCTGATGATCTGAGCTGGAGCTGAGGAGGTGATGCGAGTGCTGCGGACTGGCTGCAAATACAGATTATCATTAGCAGAGAGGTTTGACTGCACAGAGACCATAATAAATCAGTTGCTTGTAGACTCACATCAAAACCCTATCCGTGGGGCTTCCCTGGTGGCACAGTGGTTGAGAATCTGCCTGCCAATGCAGGGGACACGGGTTCGAGTCCTGGTCTGGGAAGATCCCACATGCCGCGGAGCAACTAGGCCCGTGAGCCACAACTACTGAGCCTGCATGTCTGGAGCCTGTGCTCCGAAACAAGAGAGGCCATGATAGTGAGAGGCCCGCGCACCGCGGTGAAGAGTGGCCCCCACTTGCCGCAACTAGAGAAAGCCCTTGCACAGAAACGAAGACCCAACACAGCCAAAGATAAAAATAAATAAATAAAGTTCAAACTAAATTTAAAAAAAAAACAAAAAACCAAAAACCCTATCCGTGAGTGGCAAGTGACAATTAAGCTGTATCTGGTGGCAGGCTTCATAGTGGCAAGTGAGTTGATGTACTTCAATTGTACAGCTGCATCTGGTGGTAGGCTTTAAGTCAGAATCCAACACTTATTTTAGTCTGTGCATGGCCCGCCCATTATTTTATTTACCACTTCCATCCACGTCTCTTTCCTGCACTGCGCACTTGTCTCAGTCACAGTTTTCGTAAGCTCACAAGCTAACCCTAGCCAAAATGAGTAAAAAACAAACGTTGCTGGAGAGCTTCTTTGAAAAGGAGGAAAGACCCAATGATGAGACAGCAAAAGACTCTAAGACTGCCAACAAAAAGAAAGCTGCATTTAAAAGAAAATACCAAGAGTCCTACTTAAATTATGGGTTCATTGCGACAGGTGATTCACATTCTCAAAGCCTGCCTTGTATAATATGTGGCGACTGGCTATCCAATGAAGTCATGAAACCTTCAAAACCGCTTCACCACAAGGAGACCAAGCACCCTGCATTAAAAGACAAGACTTTGGAGTTTTTCAAAAGAAAAAAACATGAACACAAAGAACAGAAGCAATTATTGAAGGCCACCACTTCATCAAATGTGTCTGCACTGAGAGCATCATTCTTAGTGGCTAACCGCATTGCTAAAGCTAAGAAGCCCTTTACTATTGGTGAAGAGTTGATCCTGCCTGCTGCTAAGGACATTTGTCATGAACTTTTAGGAGAGACTGCAGTTCAAAAGGTAGCACGTGTTCCTCTTTCGGCTAGCACCATAACTAGACGAATTGATGAAATAGCAGAGGATATTGAGACACAATTGTTAGAGAGGATTAACAAGTCACCGTGGTACGCAATCCAGGTTGACGAGTCTACCGATGTCGACAACAAGGCAACAATGCTTGTTTTTGTGCAATATATTTTTCAGGAGGATGTGCATGAGGATATGTTATGTACACTTTTGTTGCCAACCAACATCACAGCGGCAGAACTATTCAAGTCTTTGAATGATTACATATCAGGAAAACTGATTGGTCATTTTGTGCCGATATATGCACGGACAGAGCGGCTGCCATGACTGGAGAGCTTTCTGGTTTCACTACTCGGGTCAAAGAGGTCGCTTCTGAATGTGAGTCTACGCACTGTGTCATCCATAGAGAAATGCTGGCTAGCCGGAAAATGTCATCCGAATTTAATAACGTTTTGCAGGATGTGATTAAAATTATCAACCACATTAAAGTACATGCCCTTAACCCACGTCTGTTCGTGCAGCTCTGTAGGAGATGGACGCAGAGCACACACGTCTTCTCTTATACACAGAAGTGAGATGGCTTTCTAAAGGTAGATCACTGGCCACAGTTTCTGAGTTATGAGAGCCGCTCCAGAGATTTCTTTTAGAAAAACAGTCACCACTGGCAGCACATTTTAGTGACACAGAATGGGTCACAAAGCTTGCTTACTTGTGTGACATATTCAACCTGCTCAACGAACCCAATCTGTCACTCCAGGAGAGAATGACAACTGTGTTCAAGTCGGCAGATAAAGTGGCTGCATTCAAAGCCAAACTGGATTTATGGGGGGAGACGAGTGAACATTGGGATTTTTGACATGTTTCAAACATTAGCAGAGATTTTGAAAGAGACTGAGCCCAGGGCCTTCCTTCTCCCGGCTGGTGCATGATCACCTATCTCAGCTTTCAAAAGAGTTTGAGCATTACTTCCCAACCACAAAAGACCCCTGAACTGGGAAGGAATGGATCCGCGACCCATTTGTGAATAAGCCAGGTGAATCGACTTTGTTCGTGCTAAAAGAGAATCAACTGCTTGAGATCACAAATGACGGTGGCCTTAAAAGTATGTCTGAGACAACTTCAAATCTCCATACGTTCTGGATTAAAGTAAAGGCGGAATAGCCTGAGATTGCCACAGAAGCACTGAAAAGCCTGCTTCCATTTCCAACATCCTATCTTTGTGAAGCAGGGTTTTCTGCAGTGACAGCAACCAAAACGAAATTACGGAGTAGACTGGACATAAGCAACACACCTCGGGTGTCACTGTCTCCCATCACCCCCAGATGGGACCATCTAGTTGCAGGAAAACAAGCTCAGGGCTCCACTGATTCTGCATTATGGTGAGTTGTATAATTATTTCATTATATATTACAATGTAATAATAACGGAAATAAAGTGCACAATAAATGTAAGGCACTTGAACCATCCCGAAACCACCCCACCCCCCACCCCCTAGTCCGTGGAAAAACTGTCTTCCACAAAACCAGTCCCTGATGCCAAAAAGGCTGGGGACCGCTGCTGAACAGCACAGCTATTCTGTTACATTTCTGTTATATTTGTCATGCTAATACTAAGAGTAAAGTTTATGGTGGGCACAGTAAAGGCATCTGTCAGCAGGAAATTATTCTGATTATTGGAGGTGACAAGCAAGTTATATGCAAGGGTCAACTCTAGAAGTTGGCAGTGGCTGCCATGAATTGAGAAGGGCCCTGGGGCCATGTGCAGATGTAACAACAACAACAACAAAAGTGCCAGGTTCAACTATCGATATCTGCTGTGGGTTAGGGACTGGGCAGTGATGGCACATGGGCCATGTATTTGCCTCTGCTGCCTAGATCCTCTACAAAGCCAGAAACAAGGCTTACGGCTCCAGCCTCTTTGCATTCTAAGTAAAATCCCTTCTGTGAAGCCAGAAACAAGTCCTGGCAATGCAGCTGCTAAACAGTGCTTATTTAAAAATGCCATGGATAGGACTGGGATGACATTTTAAAAGGAAGTCAAACCATGTGCTTCCTGGAAACACACCCCAAATACAAAGAAAACATCCTTACAAAGAGGAAAAAGGAGGTTTCCTACGAGAAGCACAGCTAGGATGTATGAGACAGTGTTAGCAAAGTGATGTCTGCCAGTTCACAGTATGTTCTTTGCGCTGCTCAAAGGTAAAGTGAAAGATAACAACAGTGTTTTGAACATGTTTAGGTGTTTTGTTACCAGAGGGAGCTGCAGAAAGCCTGAATTCTCTGAAATGAAAAAGAAAGCACAAAAAGGCAGGTTGTGCATTTTGCTTACTGTCAGTTACTTCACAGCTTTTCTTAAACACCTGAGGCGTGATCTGGTAAAGAGGGGTTGGTTAGTAGACATGTTAAATGAAGACGGTTTTCATATTTTCTTAAATGCTTTCAAATAAAGGTGACTGGGGACACCCCAAGGTCAGTGTCAGGTCTGACCTCGGTCCTCATTCTGAGTTGGCTGGACCAGAGGGGGCAATGGTGTCCGACTGCATTCACCTTTTCCCCAGGTGGACAATTCTGAGGACCCATCCTTTCCGGAATCCCCCTCAGCATTTAGCAACTTTGCTAGGTGAATTTACATCCACACCAGCATCTCTCTTGGGTGTGTTCATGCATATTTACGGGCAGGTCTGATCTGTGCTGTGGGAGTGAAAGACTCCACTTGGACTAAGGCAGCCTGAGTCCAGACCCAGCTCTGTGCATACTTCCTAGTCATTTAACCGTCTCCGCTCAGTTTCTTCATCTGTAACGAAGGATAATAACTTCTTCCCAGGGCTGTGATGTGAGAACGGAATGACTGTTAAAGCACTCTGTGCAGTAAAAAGCAGATGCAAAGCATCCAGCGCCAGACTTCCTCACCGTAAATGTCATCTCCTCAGAGAGGTCTTCCCTGACCACACTGTGAAAATGATCACTTTTCTCCTCCTCCATCCCCTTTCCCTGCTTTCCTATCATTTATATAGTTAGTTGGTAATGTATTTATTGTCTTTCTCCCATAGCAGATATCCATGGGCGGGGACTTCTGTCTACCTTGTCGCCTACTACGATTCCAGGCCTCAGAACTGCACCTGGTCTAAAGTCAGCACTCAATAAGTATTTTCTGAATAGATAAATGGCTCTTTGCACCCCATACCACCTAGCTGATGAAGACAGGGGCAAATGACTTTTCTTGGTGGACCATCTATCTCCCAGCTAACCACCAAAAAAAAAAAAGTAGACAACTCAAAGATAAGAACAATCTTTCTGTTTAATGTATATGGGACATTTCATGTAATAAGGAAACATGATCAAAAATTCGCCTGAATAAATCCTAAAAGGAATGGATTTTAGTGTCTCGGGAAGTTCTAAGTTCAACAACCATAAAAATCAAAGGAATTTCTCCCTAGAGGAAAAAGAGGAAAAAACTTTAAATAGTACCCACTCTGTTTATAAGTTTGTTGCATAAGGGAAAATTCACTAAGAATGAAAGAGGCCTAACTGAGATCCGGCTCAATTTGAATAATAGCTGAACTCTTTTTCATAATATTTGATGGAAGCTGGTCTCAACTGGTGCCTAAAGATGTCAGTCTCACAGAAACAGCCCTCTGGAGATTAGAAAACAAAACATTGAGAAGCCTGCTAACCACTTGTTATTTCTCATTCATGTCCAGGAAATAATTCAATTCATAGTGCCAAGGCCCACTAAAAGTCTTCAAATGTCCCATCAGCCATTTTAAAAGTTCATAATTAAATATGCCCAGCTTAGAGAGCAAATGAATTTTAGTCGGGAACCTGGAAAGCAAAACAGTACAAATAATAATGAAGAACAGTTATCTTCAAAACCACTGTGACAACGATTACCTTCTAACAGGTCTACCATAAGTGAAAAAGGGGATGAAAATTTAGTCAGTTTTCTACAAAACTCAAAACCCATCCCCTCCATTGAGAGGAGCAATGGCTAACACTTCACATTTCTCATTTTAAATAAATGTTTCAGGATTCAAAAGAATATATTTGAATTGCTCCTGAAATATTCACCAAGCTCAATCCCAATTCTTAGAGAAATCGCACATCCTTACGCATTGATCCTGGCAGACATGAGAACAGCAGTGGAGAGGCCAAAACAGTGTCATATTTGTATTGACTTGGAGGCAATGGGGAGGGAAAGCTCTGCCTGGGATAAGCCTGAAACATGCCATTATATCTACTGTCCTTTAATTGGATCTTCATTTCCCCTGGCAATCCCTCTAAGCCCACCCCTTCTCACAACCCCAATATCTCCATGGAAGACGTCAACAGAGCCCTAGCCCTGCACTTCCATCTCTAGGTCTCTCTCCCAACACACCCACTAGACAGCATATTTTCTCTTCAAGTCCACATCTCCTATTTATACCAAACTATCCTCATCACTGTCTACTGACCCACAGGAGACCCTGCTTTGATGACGACAACTCTTGGCTTCTGGTTCTTCTCACCAAGGAGCCCAGGCTCTGGGATAAGACTTGCATTCACAGACTATCTCCAGCATGTCCTTCCTGGAAGACCTTAGCTGGGCCACCTTGAGAGGCTCCTGCTTCTCATCTGTAAAGTAGGTGCCATACTACCTACCATTATAGGGTTGTTGTGAGGATCAGATGCTATAAGAGATGTGAAAAAACATTTGTATACTGGCACATAGTAGACCCTCAATAAATAGTAGCCTCTTTCCCTCCTTTTCTGCCCCCTACCTTTAATCCTGGTGGGTTCAGAATCCATATTGATGACCCTTTCAGCACTGACTTAACACCTCCCTGACCTGTGGAACTCTAAAAATTTCATCTCTATTCTACTGCAGCACCTTCTCAGCCATACCCTGGGATGCTGAATTACTGTAAACTGTTCCAGCTAAAAAATCCAAAACCCTGAAATTCCCTTCTCCGAGTAGTCCTTTCTTCTGCGTGTGTTCACTCCTACTACATATACTCTGTGCCATTATCGTGACAGCCAGCCATGCACCCTCTCCCTCCTCTCCAGCTCCATTCAGCCTACTGCCCAAGCCAGGCTGCATCCAGGCATTTCAGCCTCCTCCCCTGCAAGCACCTTACAGCCCCTCAACTTCTCGATCTCCTGCTGAGACTGCCTTGTCACACTCCAACCCCAGGAACACTTGCCATCTATCTTCATCTAACAAAATCCTCGAACCATGCTGACTGGGTCCATTCTCAGTGCTGTTTCGCTCCAGCTGGCCCCTCACTACTGATGAACCTCCTCCCTTGGCTCTTCCGAACTTCCACTTACAGCCCTGTTCTCAGCCGCAGCCCTCTAGCTCCCAGCAGTGGCACTGCCTCCTGCCTTGCAGAGACATTCAAGCTAATATGACAGGAGCTATCACAGCATGTCTCTAAACGGACCTGCTCGCTTAAGAGCCTCTGGTGACCTCTAACAGCCTCACCCTCAACTGCTTCCCAGCACTTGACCCTATTGCTCACCACTTCCTTCTCGAAGCTCGCTCTCTCATCATCCTTTACACTGTACATAATTCTCCTGTCTCTCTCCTCATTGGTTCAACTTCTGCCTCTATGCCCTAAAGCATAAATTCCCTCAATTCTGAACCACGGGCCCTGACCCTCTGCCCTCAATACTCTCACTGGAAATTTCATTCATCCCCATTATTTCTGCCCTTACCTCCAAAAAATTACTTCCAAATTCCATGCCTTCAATTCTACTAAATACTCCAGAGGATTCTGTCAGGGTATTCCACGGGCATCTCAAATTCAACATCTTTAAACACATTTCTCTCACTTTCTTTCTCCTATTTATATTGCAATATTACCAATCTTCCAATCCTTCATTCTTGACTCTTTCTCTCATCCGTGACAAGCCAACCATGCCAAATCACACCTATTCTAGCTCCTGAATCCATCACTTCCCCTCATTCCCATGTGCACCCTCCCGCTTCAGGCCCTCAAAACTCTTACCTGAAATACTGCAAGAGCTTTATAACTGCTTTTCCTTCCTCCTAAGTCCCAGGGTCCCCACCACCAGATTAAGTGGCTAACAAGTTAAATCTAAATCACAGTTTAGCTTGGAATTCCAGAACTTCTCTGGCCTGGCCACAACCTAGCTTTGCAGCTGAATCATTCTCTACTCTTCTCAATGAACCTTACACCAACTGTAACTGTCCCACATTTCACTGTTCCCCAAACATGTGCTCACATTTCCTGCCTCCACACTTTTGTTCTCATCATTCATCCTAACCCATTCTGTTCTCATCATATTATTTTCCCAAAATTCTAGCTGGAAAAAAATCTTCTGCACTCTTCTAGGCTCGGCTCAAATGTCATACACACCCTGAAGCCTTGCCTGATCCACCACCAAACGTGAGCTCATCTCTTCCTGAGCAGGCAGGGCAGTTTGTCCTTCCATTGTTCTTGGGATTTAAAGCATTCTGTATGACTCCCTGACGACTCCTGCTCATAGAAGTGTCCCCCTCAGCACGAGGCTCACCTTCTCCTTCCTGCCAAGCTCTCACGCCTTCTAGGACTATCCCCTCTATGCCACTGCTGCTGACTTGGGCCCCTCCTTCCTCTTTTCCCCTTGTCTTGCTCTGCTACTTCTCTGCAGCCAAAGGCTCTAGCCGTCACTATCACCATCCACCCCTTTCAGTCCCTTCTACCCCATGCAGTCTTAGTGCCTCCTAATTCCATCTATACTGACCCTGAAGTATGTCGGAAAGTCATAGGTGTGCAAGCTGAACCATAAACTTGCACAGAGGTTCTGTTCTCAGAGAGCTAAAAATAATCTTACAGTGAAATAAGTCAGACAGAGAAAGACAAACACTGCATGATATCACTTATATGTGGAATCTAAAAAATACAACAAACCGGTGAATATAACAAAAAAGAAGTAGACTCGCAGATGTAGAGAACAAACTAGTGGTTACCAGTGGGGAGAGGGAAGGAGAGGGGGGGCAAAATAGGGGTGGGAGATTAAGAGGGACAAACTATTAGGTATAAAATAAGCTATAAGGATATAGTGTACAACATGGGGAATATAGCCCATATTTTATAATAACTATAAATAGAATATAACCTTTAAAAATTGCAATTCACTATACTGTATATCTGTAACTTACATAATATTGTACATCAACTATACTTCAATAAAACAAGAAAAAACAATAAAAACCTTACAGAATTGTCCTTCACACACAATTTTAATAATCGATTCCTATCATATTGTGTGTCATATCATTTTCTTTCTTACTCATTTGGCTGATATAATAGGCTGAAAAAGGCTAGAGTTCACACATACAACATACCAAAAATTATTTGACCTCTCTCATGTACATTCACTTGATAGAACCTACACTTTTAGTCACCACATTGACATTTTCATTCTCCTGTTTTGGATTCTTTTTTTCAATCATCAGGGGAAAATTAGATAAAATATTTAAATAATTTCATATATAAACATATTGTACAACTGAAGATTGAATCCCTGCACAAACTATTAGAGGCTGGCAGGCAACATCAAAATTTTGAAATATCCTATTGGTTATTGTAAGAAAGCCTAAATCTGGCCCACAGAAGACAGTATGTGATATCAAAGACAATGTGCAAAAGTGAGGAGTGTACAAAAGTTGGGACCACTGGTACTCCTCACAACACTCAGGGTCATTCTCGACACCTTGGTAATCCTGTGTCAGAGCAAAGTGGGCAAAGGAAACACTCAAGATCCCAATGGTGAGAGCTCTGGGTTTTAATAGAACTGAAAGAGAATGCTTAAAATGGTTACCAACTGCACTGTTTCAATTACATAAGGAGTTAAAGAGGCTTTTACTGTCTTGCCTAATTATAATAGTATTTTATAAACAATAAAATGTTATATAATTGCAGTGTGTTTGAACCTTATTTATATGGAATTCATTCCAAATTTCAAATGACATCAAAATGCATTTTAAAATGTGTCTCAGTGTAAGCTCCTAGAAGGCAGGGCCCCTTTCTTGCTTCTCTTTGTATCTTATCTCTCATAATATTTTTCATATAAATGATCAAAAGTTCTTATCATAGTACACATGACAAGATGAATTGACATTAAAAAAAGAAAAGCCATAATTAACCAAGAGGTCTTTTTTTTAAAATTAAAGTATAGTTGATTTACAGCGTTTCAGGTGTACAGCAAAGTGATTCAGTTATATATATATGTATGTGTATATATATAAAATATATTCTTTTTCAGATTCTTTTCCATTATTGGTTATTACAAGATATTGAATATAGTTTCCTGTTCTACACAGTAGGTGCTTGTTGTATACCTATTTTATATATAGTAGTGTGTATCTGTTAATACCAAATCTCTAATTTATCCCTCCCCCCCTTTCCCCTTTGGTAACCGTAAGCTCGTTTTCCATGTCTGTGAGTTTATTTCTGTTTTGTAAATAAGCCCCTTTGTATCATTTGTTTCTAATAATACAAACCAAGAGGTCTTTAAAGATGTAATCACTTGGCATCACACACACCCCTATAAGTTACTTTAAATGGGTATATTTAAATCAGACGCAGAGGCTTTCCAAGTAAGAAACAGAAAGCCTACAGATAAGAAAACAATTGTGTACATTTACATCTTCATCAGATTATATTTCCTCTCATGCAAATCAGTGGAATCAACTTGCATGGAATTTGACGGCAAGTCTTTCAGCAAAGGCGAAGGAAAATTATTCAGCTTCCTTGGCTCAAAAGTCAACTTGAGCCGTGGCTAGAATGGAAGGGAAATAAAAAGCAAGAGAGGCATCCACAGAATGTGGCATCCTTTCACTGGAGGTTTTCATTTGCTCCCTCACACTGGCCAATATGAGAGCAGGAAAATGTATAACTTCCGCCTTTAATGGCATTGCCTGTGCTATGCAGGGAATCAGCGAGCTTGAGACCTCAGTATCCTCACTGCACGGCGATTGTTAACACACACACACACACCACACACACAATTGAAACTGCCACTGCTTCCTCTGACTCCAGAGCTGGCTCCTCTACTAAGAATCTCCTCCCTGGGAGAGGCATCAGTGGAGCAAGGAAATTGTCTCTCCCTCCGGGTGTGTTACCAGGGTTCCCTCCTCTCAAGGCTTGTCACGGCCGTGCTCTGAGAGACACCGATCTGTGCTCCCCTCACTGTCCCGCTGCACCAGAAACAAGGAACAGCAAAAGAACAGTCATTACTTGTATTTGGCAAGAAAGGCGGCAGTGAAAGCTGGGAGGCAGTGGGCATGAAAATGTCAGACTGAGGATCTGAATGAGGCAGGGACAGCAAGCCCGGAGGAGCAGTCTCAGGGGAGAGGAGCCTCAACTACAGACACATAGGTAAGTGATGGAGAAGAAAAGAAAGAGGGAAACGGGGGTGGGGGAGTCCACTACACCAAAGACCAAACAAACTCAGGTTCAACGCTGCTGCCACCTCCTGAGATATAGAGCAGAATGGCTGAAAAGCACACAAACTCTCAAGCTGAATGTCCACAGTTCTAATGCTGGCTCCGCCACCTGTCACTTGCACGATTTGTAAAGGTCAATTTTTTAACGTCTTCGTGTCTCCGTCTCCTCATCTGTAAATAGTGATGATGATGATGATACTGATAACCAACTAACAGAACTGTCATGAGGTTCAACGTTCATAATGGTTAAGGTTAGAACAAGGTCTGGCACATAGTTGCTACAATTCGGATGATGATGTAGTAAAAGTCATTTCAACACCCTGGACTTCCTTCCCTTATGTAGAAAAAGAAAAGAAGCGAAACCAGTTACTTTCATCTCCAATAGTCTCTCATTCTACTCACATTATTTGCCACATGCCTTGGGAGAACCACCCCCTAACCCTGTAGGTAAGCCCCCTGTAAACCAGGCCTTCCGGTGTCATTTGACACATCAGCCTCCGCCTGTAACCAGTGCTACGCAGCAGGCAATGCCCAGGATGGGAGTCGGAGGGGGGTGCTCCACTGGCCCAGATGCCTGCCTGGGGGCTGAACTCCAGTCTCTGGCAGACAAGGTTCTAGGAGGAGGTATCACTCCCAAAGCACGGACAGCATTCACCTTCAGTAAGTCAAAATGCTACTGCACAGGACTTTATGCCAAAATAAAGTATTAGGTGTTTTCTTTTTCCTTCCAATTTGGATTCAAGATGGGTCTTTAGCAAATCTAGTAGGTAAAATATGTCTTCAGAGCACTTTCTTCAGTTCCCTACCTCAAGCCCATTCCAAGCAGAGGTGGATGAAACAGCAGGACGGGGTCAGAGGGAAGTTCTGCAGGGACCAATTTGTAAGGGGCACTAAAACATCACTAGGACACAGAACATCACTAAAAATGTCATCAAATGGTGAAAGATGTGCATTAAATGTGATCGGAAGAACATGTAACTCAATGGATCTTATCTGGGATTTTACTGTTCTGCGGGGGTGTCTGGAGATGGGTGGAGAGTAGGGTTTGGGTGGTCACAACTGCTGGGAGAGTAATGGGTGGCGCCAGGAACAATAATCCATGAAATAGAACTTTTCTGTCAAAAATGCCAGTGGCTACCTTATTGAGGAAGAGTGCTAAGTACTCCCAGAGAGCACACACCTTCTAAGGACGGTAGTCCAGCTAGCCCCTGGCTCCCCGTTCCCGCCCCCATGGCCCAGGAAGGTGAGCATGCCCGCTGGGGCAGATGCTGGACTTCCAGGTCACAGAGAAGCTAAGGCTTCTCCTGGCAGCCTCCTCCATGGTCTAACACTCAGGGCTTGCTGCCCGGTTCCTGCATCTGGAATCCAAGGCCAAGCACCTGCTCGTGGAAGAGAGCGAATTGTGACCAGCATGCTCTAACTGTCCCCCACTTGGTTTCACATTTAATTCGCACAGCAACTCCCTGACGATGAGATACTCACTTTCGCAGCAACTCCAAAGGGCTAGCGAAGGAGACTGGGAGGCCGCCCATCTAGAATAAGTAGCCACAATTGCCCTGCAGCCCTCCTCCCACACCCTGCCCTGAGCTCTGGGTCTCACAGTATGACCGCCATCCTTGATGCACCTGGAAACTGTAGGCAGCTCCGCGGAGACCCCGCTTCTTCGCATCACTAGCCCCCAAGCCAAGCCCCTTGTGGATGTGTCTGGTGGGCAAATCAGGGTCACATGTCTGTGCCCTAGTGCAGAGGGGTCTGAGAAAACACAGAGTGGGAGACAGTCTCTGACTCCTAACAAGACTGAGGAGCCAAATTCCTCAACACGAAAGGGAGCCTCAAAAGCAGGTGGTGGACTATGGAGAAGAGTATGGAGGTTCCTTAAAAAGCTAAAAATAGAACTACCATACGACCCAGCAATCCCACTACTGGGCATAAACCCTGAGAAAGCCATAATTCAAAAAGAGTCATGTACCACAATGTTCACTGCAGCAGCTCTATTTACAATAGCCAGGACATGGAAGCAACCTAAGTGTCCATCATCGGATGAATGGATAAAGAAGATGTGGCACGTATATACAATGGAATATTACTCAGCCATAAAAAGAAATGAAATGGAGGTATTTGTAATGAGGTGGATGGAGTTAGAGTCTGTCATACAGAGTGAAGTAAGTCAGAAAGAGAAAAACAAATACCACATGCTAACACATATATATGGAATCTAAGAAAAAAAAAAAAAAAGGTCATGAAGAACCTAGAGGCAAGACGGGAATAAAGACACAGACCTACTAGAGAATGGACTTGAGGATATGGGGAGGAGGAAGGGTAAGATGTGACAGGGTGAGAGAGTGTCATGGACATATATACACTACCAAATGTAAAATAGATAGCTAGTGGGAAGCAGCCGCATAGCACAGGGAGATCAGCTCGGTGCTTGGTGACCACCTAGAGGGGTGGGATGGGGAGGGTGGGAGGGAGGGAGATGCAAGAGGGAAGAGATATGGGAACATATGTATATGTATAACTGACTCACTTTGTTATAAAGCAGAAACTAACACACCATTGTAAAGCAATTATACTCCAATAAAGATGTATAAAAAAATAAAATTAAAAAAAAAAAGCAGGTGGTGGAAAGGAAGGGCCAACCTGCGAACATGCGCTCAGAGAGGAGACTTCACCTTGGGGACTTGATTGTGGTTTTCACCTAAGACTAAGGTGACTGCATATCCTCTGTGCCGGGACCATCTCACTTACGCCTGTTGGCCTGACTCCATTAATAATAATATCCTTTTCATTCTCAGAAGTGTTGCAGTTTGGAAAATAAATAATGATACTGTCACCCTCCCTAAGCTCATGCCCTGCAATGAGCCTCGAATGAGGCCTGCAGGGCTTCGCACATAGGTACATGCATGTGTGCGTACAGCCCCAAACCGACTGCCCGGAACCGTGCTGCAGAGGCCAGGCTCCGATACAGCGGACACTACCTCCACCCCCAGGAACTGCCCCGCCCAGTTTGAGACTCCATCTTGAGAATGATTCACAGGAACCACTTCCCTAGTAACAGAATTGCCTTGACTTGGTATATGATTTGTTGCCTTGCAGTTGGAAAACCAGGAAGTGATAATTCCTGGAAAAGATTCTTTCCACTGTGTCTGTTCTGCTAAGTGCATTGCTCAGACTCCGTTATTTTATCTCACTTCCCTCAGGACTCTGCCCTTAGCTGCCTTCCAGGTAGCAATAAAATTCAACTTTTTGCTTGAACTTCAAAATGCCAGCATATTTTAGCCCTTTGGGGATAAGTGGCTGGGGGAGGAATAAGAAAAGAAAAAGAGAAATCCAAAAAAGGAAGGTTGAAGGAATGAAGCAGAGAAAGGATGAAGAATGGAGAGAAAAAACTAGAAGAGAAAGGAAGTAAAAAGGAAGAAGGAAATGAAATAAGGGGAAAGAAAGAAGAGAGAATCATCTTATATGATGTATCATTCAGATGTTTATTTCCCTTGGACTGTAACATGTGTTGGTAAAAGCTAACAATTCATCAAGCTTGGTGGTCTCAGCCTGATTCCAATGGGTTTCTCCAGCTGAACTCTCTCCCGGCGTCTGAGCCAGTAAGCACTTCTGCCACACATCGCAGGACCACAGAGTCCTCCCAAAGAGCCAGAATCCATCCAGCAGACTGCTATATAGTGGAAGGAATGGATACCTGGGTTTACCCAAGCTAATAAACCCTGAACACAGTCCCTTGTGATGTTAATCCCAAAGGGAAACAACCCCAAATATTATCCAACCCTGATTTTGAGTCCCAGCAAAATAAAATTGAGAAACCCTTCCCAAGCTACAGAACAACTTTACCTGGAATTATCAGCTTCTTGAGAAAAGCCTTCCTCATTCTGAAAAATCCTTAGGTCAATTCCATTTAGGTCTTCTGTTATTCCCAGTGATGTTTTAAAACAATGGTACCCAAATACATATTCCTGAACTGATAGAGGGGAAATTACAGTTCACGAATTAATACAATGACACTTCCCAAAAAAAAATACACCCTATAACCCTGCTATGTTACTCAGTGCAGAGGCAGCATTTTCTCTCCCTGTTTACAGGTAATTTAGGCCCTCTGGCATATTACTATCACTAAATATTGAAAAATTTTTAAAGCTTCTGTTTTAACCCACAACCTCATTCTGATCTGTACATGTCTACAAGGAGAGAGCTGGGAAAAATACCACCTCTTCTGAATGATCCAACCTCACAATTAATAATTGAGAATCTCTTCTCTTTCTCCCTTGCCTTTTTTCTCTCCGAACTAGAGTGCACTCTTCAGCTTGTTAAGCTCAGCTCACTCCCACTGATAATTCACTAGAGATCATAATTTATGGACAATTGAAGCTGCAGAAACATCTCTTAGAAGGAACAGAGCAGATCCATAGCAACAATTCTTCAGGGGAATATTAATCCCCAGCTTTATGTAGTGCTAAGTGTACAATAGTAATCAGAACTTGAGTAGAAGCTGCTAATCATTGAGGGAAAAGGCTGTATAAAGAATTCATAATGGAATTAGCCTGCGGCAAACAAAGAAAGACAAAATTAAATCAGCCATCAAATTGCACCAAGGAATTTTAATTTACAGGTTAATGTAGGATTATGTAACTAATCACAGCTAACATTTTCAATGAACAACCAATAAAATTCTGCTCGTCTTCTCCCTCTCTAATCTTACTAATGGTATTCTAATAACATGCTTTTATTACCTTATAATATGTTAGAAATGATTCTCAAAAATTCTTAAAGTCTTTCCAACTGTCAGTATCAGTGTAAAATGGTAGATTTGAAATAGTCAGTGGAAAGTGTGGATCTAGGAAGATCCATTCCCCAGTTTAGTCCAGACTCAATAATATCTATATAAGTTTGCATAAAATAGATTTACATAACCATATAGCTTTAGAGTATATGCATGTTTTTCATGCAGTGCAGGGAGCTAAAATAGGACAAAAGAGACTAAATTAAATATGTGAAACTAATTTGGAGCACAAAGTGTATCAGCTAATTCTAAATAAAACCACTGCCATAGATTTATATGTCAATATTGCAGACATATCCAATGACATACGCACCAAGGACCACTCTAACGGAGTTTTCATGGTTTATAAATGTAAAGATCATAAAAAGAAATAAGGTTTCTAGGATAAAAAGTTGATTAGCATTTCCCACGGGAGGGGGGTGAAATCTTGTATCCTCCCCAGTTATATTTTGATATCAACCAATGCATGACAAAGACAGGGGGAAAAAACCCTCTACACAATTTGAAAAATTATATGAAACCCACTGCTTCATAAATATAAATATATAAAAAAAGACAGCATAACTCTTTGCACATTGGCAAGGGGAAACTCCAAAATTATTCTGTATGCTTAAAAAGACATCACTTTAATCAAAAAGATCTTTTTCCAACATATGGCAGAAGGAAAATTATTATAAATGGAGTAAAAAGTATGTTCATAAGCTTTACTTCATGAGGGAAGAATGCTGGGAAGAAAAGGCGACGGCATTCTTCTTGCATATGTTTTTCTTGTCGAGAACAATGTGGGAAAGTCTCATTTTCCTTTAATCTAAATGTTCATTTTATGGAAGCAGCAACATGCAGTCCAGATATTAGCAAAGGAGTTTTGTTGCTTTATAAAGTCTAATTTTAAGATGCTCACTTCCAAAAAAACATTATGGTGTCAATTGCACTACCCTTCAGCAATCCTGTAATAACTTTATTCAACCATTTCTAATTATAATTATATTTTCAATTCCTTTTAGCTATAGAAACTCTTTATCAATCAGAGCACAAGACAGAAAATTACTTTATTACAGCTACAGCTCGTTAGGCTGAGTGCTCTTAATGAAGCAGCCTCATAATCAGATGAAAATCATGCTGGAGAAAACTTGCATCATTAGTCTGGGCCTTAATTACCAAGAAATATAGTCACTAACAATGATATTCCATTTCATGATATGGTGCATGCACCTTCTACACAAGTTGCAATTAATAATTCCACCGACTGCTACAGAATCCTTTCTATTTATTCATAACAATGGAGGGGGGGAAATTCTAAATTTAATTGAGCGCTTCAGATTGAGCTCTCTTTCTCCCTCTCTCTCGCATTCAGATTAAAATGTCACAAGGCTAATATTCTATCTTACAATAATTCATCATTTTAATTACATATTTTATGTATGTGAAATGTCTTTTTCAGCCTTCTAGTTGAGGCTGACATTTTTGGGGACACATCTAGGAAAATGTGTGGCCTCTTGTGAAGGTGGTTCCTACTACCCAGGACCACATCAAGGAAACTGGGGAAAAAGAAGAGTCCCTGCCATCAGCCCGTCAACTCCATCCATATTGAGAACAACTGCCAACAAGAGGAGGGACATGGGTTTAGATTAATGTCAGTGTCTTCTAACGGGCTTTGGGTGGCAGGCTGGCGATGCTCTGGGAGGCCCTGTGTCACGGGCGTCTCTGTTAAGCGTGATCGATCACAGACAGAATCAGCAACTTTCCTTTGTGAAAGCCTCCTTTCTTCTGCTCCATTTCCTTTCACCCTTTCCTGCCTTCCTCTCTCACCAAGATCCTTGCTCCTAACCTCCTGAGAAATACCTTCAGCCAGGGCAGAGTGCCCTCAACCCTCCTGCTGGGTTCTGCACCCTGCTGGGTCCCTGCGGCCCACCTGACTTCTCATCCTCTCTCCAGGCGGGCTTAATGCTGAGCTCAGGGTGCTGGTACAACCGCTGCTCTTTTTCAGAAGCAAATTAGGCAATGGTGTGAGGTCAACGAGCACTTGAGGGAAGGCAAAGGACAATGGGGTTGGCACAGATAAATGAGAACCCCATCTGACCTCAAAACCCAAGTGTGCCTACAGCTGAACTTCCTGCCTGACATTTCCTTTCATAGGAATCGGTGCCAAACAGCTGGTTTCATTAATCTGGCCTGTGCTTTCCCCAATCATCTGCCTTATGAGCACCAAGCAGTTTGATAAATGAAATCGATAGAAGAGAATGACTTGGAAAAATCCACAGGGCACAAGATGAAAAGCTGGCTATAATAAAAGACAATGCTAATTTTTTTTAAAGATTTTAACATCCAATTTCTATAGCATGAATGTAAAAATCCCAACTTAAAGAACCTTGGCTTCACCCTGATTAGTGTTGAGCAAGCTAGGGCACAGTTCCTGAGGCAGTATCAGGAGACACATTCTTCCCACCCAAGTTCAGACCCCAAATAAACAAATGACTGAATAAAGTAATATATGAAAAAACCACCATCGAATAAAACACCAGATGACAATTAGCTTGATGATGTTGAAGAACTGACTGTATCATGTGTGAGTCTGTTCCTTCTGGCATTGCTAAGGTTTGGAGGGAAGTAGTGGCAAGTGGCATTGTATTTCACATATATTTTACAGGGAAAGTGGACCCAGAGGAGGAACTTGGAAGATGAGAGCCAGGAGAACCAGGAGAGTCACGGGGCAGAGCAGGAAGATGCAGCTGCCTGGAAAGGAGCACTAGGTGGTCAAGAGGAGGTGGATCTGGACCAAGATAAAAAGCTACGGGAAGCAGCAGGAAATGAAAGCTGTCCAGGAAGACAGCGGAGAAGAAGGACATTAATCAGAACTACACAGAGCACATTTCCATAAGAAAAATGTTTGGCATTCTGGACAGCACGGTGGCTTGCAGAACAGCCTGAGATGTGCAGAGATCCCTAAAGACAACTGGTTTGCAAAGCCCAGCCTGACACCCTGAGAAGCAGCCTCTAAGCATCCTTAGAGGAGAGCCAAGTGAGAGTTAAAGGGAACCGGCTGCATTTCCGTGTTCTTCCATCAACGCAATGTCAGGAGAAGACGTCAGCATTATCGTCCTTGCCTTCAATCACTCCTTAATGCTTCCTCCTAACAGCACTTCATTTCAGTACAGAAGTCACTGCAGGTGTTTCCATCCGACAACGGCTACCCTCAGGGACATGGGAGAGGCCCCGGTGGAGCCCTAGACCTTTGTCAAGGGCTGTGTCTCACATTCTGATGTTCCCACTCTCCGTGCCTGGCAATGTCCACCTCCAGTTCCACAGTGTATATGAGTTCCACAGCTGTATATGAGGAGACTGAAGGCCCCTGCACCGTGGAGGCGTTCGAGGGGAGGTACCCAGCTTAACAGCCCAGTCCTTCAGCATCACTGCAGTGGCTACAGCCTGAGATCTTCCTGGGGCCTGCCACATACTAGCTAGGGGGTCTTAGGAGGTTGACTTAGCTCCTCTGTGCTTCAACTTTCGCATCTCCAAATAAGGGTGACAATAGCAACAGTGTTGCGGCCACGGTAATCTCGGAAGAGGCATGTAAACGTGCTCATAATACAATCTGGCACAATAGTAAGTTTCAATACAGTCATCAATATTGTCATCATTATAATCATCACCACAGACTAGAGACAGGCATGGCCTGCACTGAAAGTTGGTTCAAGGATTCCAAACAGTGGTTTTCAAACTTGGCTATACATGGAAATCACCTGCCCTGAATTCCCCCACCCCAGACCAATTAGATCAGAAGCTCCCAGGTGGTATTCTTTAAAGCTCTTTGCATGATTCCAGTGTGCATCCAGGATTGAAACCCACTGATATGGAGTCTTGAGGCCTATGCATAGTATTTAGACCATGATGTTGCCAGTTAAAAGGCCTGCATCTTGGAAAGTGGCAAAGCCCTCATCTCAGTCTCCCAGAGAGCAATGGGGATCTTGGAGCTCCACTTTAAGATGTGATGGTTTGGAGCATTTATGGCCCATGAAGGAGCAGCCACAGCCTTGGCTGAAGGAATGTGCCTGGTGGCTTTTCCAGCTGGCAGAATGGTCCATTTACAACATACAGAGTATAATGCATGCAGCCAAATGTTCCCATAAGACAGCACCTGTGACTTGCAAACTCTTCTGTCTGGGGCCAGGACACACATGTGCCACAAGGACAAAGGTCGCCCTTGAGTACCAGTGGAAGGACTGTCTTCCCCGGTGGTTCAGTAAAAGTAGCCCAGGCAGAAACTGCCCAGAGAGATTATATTAAGGCCCCAGGGGAGGAAATGACTACCATCCAGATCTCTGAGAGTGAAGATGAACCTGTCAGAATGTATGAAGTTAGATGCAGGCTAACCCTGAATGAATGTGACAAACCTAACCAGTTAAATCCTTAGCTATCTTGATGACTTTGGCAGCTGTTTGACACTTGCATTTACAGGATCTAGGAAAACTAAAACTTTCAACTACTTAGACTCCTCAAACCCAAATAAATCTGCCAGATGCTCATTAGACAATCCTCTATTTATTTGCTTTTAATATTTAAGACACTTCCGCCACAGAAAGACCTCCAAGACCAAGTATGAAAGGATAGAAAAACCACAGTTTAAAAAAAAGAAATTAAGAACAATAAGCGGCATCTAAACTCATCAGTCATTTCAATTCAAGTTTTTCTTCCGGCAGGAAGGGATTAATTTAGACTGCGGTGGTTACTGGAAATCTGAAAGGGGATCAGTTCATACCAAGGAGTACAGGTTAGCACAGCCTCCTGTCCTCACAGGGAGATGTGAAGGATGGGAGGGTTCAATCTCCCTCCCAATTAGAGACATCAAACCCCCCACTTTGTGTAATTATTTAATATTTCATGAGGTTTTGCTTCAGTGATTTTTTAAAAAAGCAAAACCAAAATAAATAAATAAAATGCAAGCTCTCCCTTGAAACACCAGAAGCAGATCAGAAAAGGAAGACTTGAGGCATGAGAGACTGACTGACTGAGTCAAGAGTCCTGGGTTTACGACTTCTCTCTGACCCTAATGGGCCGAGTGACCTTGGGCAAGTTACCACACCTCTTGGGGCCTTGGTTTCCTTGTCATTAAAACCAGGGAGTTAAGGAGGATCACCAAGGCCATGCAATTCTGGAGTCCACAATTCTACTCCTTCTTTCCTTTGCCTCATTCTTCAAGTCTACCTTGCTATTCATGGAAATATTTTCATAGGAAAACCAAAGTCACTACAGGCAAGTATTCTCCTCCCTACAGGTTATGTAAAAAAAAAGAGGATAGAGTTGGAAACAATTAGATAAAAATAACTTCATTGTCAAATTTACAGACAAAGAACCCACAAAAATATGCAAACCCCAAGAGCGAATACTGTTTTTGAAAGTTTCACTCCTTTAACATGAAGTGTTTTTAATCTGATGAAAGTGGTCTTTTCTTCATGATTATAGATTACCTAGTTAGAAGTTGTTGGGTCTATGCCTGCCCTTGAATGAGCGGCTGAGCCTGTGCTTAAGACTCGGGAGACCAGAAGTGTTCAGAGTTCATGGACAGCCACGTCATCACTACAGCAGAATGCAAAGCATCTGTCCCATCACTGGGCTGTTTCTAAACTTTCACTCCTCCTTCTACCCAGAAATCTTGGCAATCAATGCCATGACTTCAAGGGACCAACATCCCAGCCACAATTGGCACTGTTAAGTACCTTTTCATCCGACTTTGTCCCTTCTTTCCACTTTGCCTCTAAAATGTCTGGAAAGCAGGAATCCTGCTATACACCCCCTTGCTAAGCCCCATGGCATCTAGGGGAAAGTAAGAGTGTCAGCCAGCCTCTTTCTAAGTGCCACGAACCATGCCATCTGCACTCCATTCTTTAGGCCAGCGATTCTCAACAAGGGACAGTTTGTCCTCTTCCCCACTCCAGGGACATTTGGCCATATGTAGAAACATTTTTGACTGTCACAAGTGAGGACAGGGGAGCTACTGGCATCTAGCTGGTGGAGGCCAGAGATGCTTTTAAGCATGCTACAATGCACAGGACAGCCCTCACAACAAAGGATTATTAGACCCAAAAAGTCAATAATGCTGAGAAACCCTGCTTTACACCACTGAAAATTTCACAGAAATTATGAAATAGATTTTCCCATCCTCATTTTACAGATAAATCTAAAGAGGTTAAGTAACGTCTCCAAAGTCACCTAACAAGGCAATAGAAAGGCCAGGAATGGATCTCAAGTCTCTGGGTCCAAAGCCCCACTGCCTCTCCCTGAATGAATGAATGAATGAATGAATGAACAGAGAATAAATAAAGTCACCCTGCTGCTCTGTGACAGGGAAGCCAAAAAAAGGGCAGACTGCACGAGGGGCAGATGCAGGTTGACCTGAGACCACCTCACTGTTGATGCCCCAAGCCAGATGCTCAGTTAAGACATGCTCACGGCCTCTCCCAACACTGCTCACTGGAGCTGCCCACCCCAATGGAGTGGAGACAGCGAGGTCAACCAACAGGACCTCACGTTTTTATGACACCATCCGGCTCCAGCGGGCTTCTGGGGAAGGCACAGCTACCACTCCCCAGAGTGGCTCACGAGAAAGCTGAGAATTGGAGCCGCAGAGGTGCACATGCAGAGAGTGTAGGCCAAGACTGGCCACCTGGGAAGGTGGTCGGACCCCTTAGGTCCTTTCTTTCAGGAAATGGAGGTGGATGGGAGAACAGTGATTGGGAATGGTCCCCACCCCCTGCCGACCCCAACTTTCCCCTTGTGGAAAGGCCACCTCTCTATCAGCTAATTGCTTTCAGTTTCTTTGAAAAGCAAGCCATTCAACTCCATAGAACCACACACAAGACGGTGGTGGTTTTAAAAGATAACAACTCCTCCCCTCCATAACCTCCCAAAAAGCCTGCTTCACGCTATTAGTAACTGAGATTTCCACAGATTGACGACAAGTGCCAGCCTTCATGGTGAAGTGCAGTGGGGAAGGTCAGCTTCCAAACCCTGGTCACTGGAGCCCAGGCTTGGGAAGCCCCCCTCCACCCAGTGCCTCCTGGCCCCTCACATCCCCACCAGCCCCTTGCAAACAAGGACCCACTGTCTGAAGCACTGCAGACTACTGAGCTGGATGGAGTAATTAAGGGCTGCTTCTGTCAACCATTTGCGCTAAGAAGTCTTAAGAGTATTCAACTCCCTCAGGCTGTATGCATTAATTAAACCCTTTTTACCTGCTCTCTCAGACTTTTCTGGAAGCAGAAGACTGCTGGGGGAGAAGAGAAGTCCTATAGTATATCACACTGCAGACATTAAAACCCATCCATCAGGAGTTTGAAAAGTGCCTTCGAGGTGCTTAGCATCTGGCCCACTCGTAAGGGCCACTCTCCCAGGGACCAGACCACAGCGACAGAGATGGGTATGAGTTTGCAGCAACCTCCCAAGGACACTACAAGGTTACTGTGGTTCTAGGGTCATCCTCAAAGCACCCATGACTGGTGGAGCTTTTTTTATCAACTACTGAGCAGAAGAAACAAAATTTATTAAGTAATACATGATTAGGATTTGTTTTTGTTTTTGTTTTTTTACTATTAACTAAAATTCAGACTTTATTTGGATTTTACTAGTTTTTCCATTAACGTCCCTTTTCTGTTCCAAGATCTAATCCAGAATAACTTACTGCATTTAGTCAATGTAGTCTCCTCTCATCTACGTCAGTTTCTCAGTCTTTCCAGGCTTTTCATGACCCTGACACTTTGGAGTTCTGGTCAGGTATTCTGAGGAATGTCCCTCAATTTGTCTGATGTGTTCCTCATGATTAGACTGAGGTCACAGGTTTGGGGGAAGAATATCACAGAGATAAAGTACCTCCTCATCACACCCTCCCAGGAGGTACACACACACACATCACTGGACACGCTCACTTTGATCACCTGGTTAAGGTGTGTACAGCAGGCTCCTCCACCGAAGGCTCACTCTTTTCCCCCTTCTATAGTCTATTCTTTTGAAGCAAGACACCAAGTCCAGCCCACATTCAAGGGGGAGTGAAGCATTTTTATCATGCTCTGCCCTAGGACAGACTTCTCAATAAGAAATAGAAATCAATTTTTTCAAAAAAGCATAATCAGGAAGTCAGGACCTTGGGCTCTAGTTTCAGCTGTGTGACCTGGGAGGCATCACTGCTGCTTAGAATGGTTTGCTCAGCCTCTCCTCTGTAAGATGGGCGGGGTGGCCCTGCCTTCTCCAGAGGGTGGCTGAGGGATCACAGGAGCAAGACATGTGAAAGGAGTTGCAGCTGCCATGCTGCACCCCATGGCCATGAAAGTTAAACTCCTGCCCTCTTCCTTGCGTTCCCCTGCACCTGCGAACACACAGCACTTGCCCACTTCTGGCCTCTGCTACCTCTGCCGGAAATGCCCTCCTCCCTCTCTCTGCTCAAATATCACCCCCCTAGGGAAGTCTTCCTTGACCCTCCTACTTAAAATAACATTCTCGTACACTCTCTATCCCTTCACCCTGCTGAGGTGTTTTTTTGTGGCTGTCAGCACGACCTGCCATTATATTCTATTTTTATTTCTATTGTTTGCCCCCTACACAAGGTTGCTTGCCCCTTGAAGAGCAAAGACTTGGTATGTTTTATTCCCCCATTGAATCCCCAGTGCCTAGGACAGAGCCTGGCTCAAACTAGGCAGAGTGTCAAGAGATATTTTTTGAATGAAGGAAAATACGGGAATGATATTTTCCTGTGTCTTTACAATGCTTGGTGTCCTTGTAGATTTGTGTACCCTTGGGATAACTACAACATCACACAACCTCCCACCAGGCTTAGAACCACTGTCTAACCTATTAGTGCCTAAGATTATAATGTTGGATGAAGATACCTCAGACAGGGGAAAGACTATAATATAGGGATGGGAAAATGGTTTTATCTGCCATGACACCTGTGGTCCATGGGCAGTGGCTGCCTAGAAACTGTTTTAAGAAAGTTTCTGAGACCAGATATGGGTTCATTAGGACAATGTGTCATGACTGATTTGTAGTTTTGTAATATCTGCAATGGATAAAAGGAGCAGTGAGGTGCATGAGATTATATATATATTATTCCTGAGCCTCAGATCATTCCATGGTGAGTAGCCCTGGTTTTCTAACTAATACAAAATGATTGCCATTTAATCAAATTCCTGTAAAATCATTGCCTATATCAAGGGTTGGTAAATTTTATATATAAAGAATCAGTTAGTAAATATTTTAGTATTTATACTATTTAGTATTTAGACATATAGTAGTCTCTGTGGAAACTACTCAATTCTGCAATTGTAGCACAAAAGGGGCATAGACAATACATAAATAGTGGGTATAGCTGTATTCCAATAAAACTTTATTTACAAAAACAGGCTCCAGGCTAGATTTGGTGGGCCATAGTTTGCCAACCTCTGACCTCCATGAATTTCCCTTCAGAGAACATCTTTCACCAGCCCACTCTCCCTATTCCCCCCCACCAAAAAAGCAAGAGCTTTAGAAAAACCAAAAATTATTATTCAGCGCTTGCTAGATCTTCTGACTTCTGCCTACCTAGGGTCCACAGAAATTATTTACATATCAACATCTTCTGGCACTTTAAGAGATATCAAAAATGTCACCAGTCACCAAATGTTTCATTACTGATTGCAAACATCTTTAGAAAAATACCACGGTGGGTTCCTTTCACTGAGTGATTTACTTCAGATATAATTTCAGTTTAATTAATAGGGGACTTCATTGTGATCTGGAGGGTGTGAGAATCAGCAGAGAGTCTGTGGTTTGGTTAAGAGGAAACTAGAAACCTGTCTGTGCCTGTAGAAGGAAAATTTTACAAAAAAAGAAAAAGAAAGCTGGCATTTTTGTGAACATCCAGCCTATACCCTCAATAGAGGAACCAGTGCAATATCTTAGAAAAGCAAACTAAAAGGAGGTAGAGGAGGAACCAAGAGGTACAAATTAGGAGGGTGCAGGGCGGGGGGGAATGGTATCTGGCTTACGTACTCCCTGAAAATAATTCTGTTCCTTAGCTGAATTGCAATCTTTATCTGTACCATACGTCCTTAAAAATCCAAAATCAGCAAAAGCAACAAATCAACAGTACGATTTATTAGGCCCCGCCTGGCACCACACAGCAAAAGTCAAGAGACACGGTCCCTGCACTTGAAGAGCCGAGTCTTCCTTCAAGTGGCTTCATTTGACTTCCTGGCATTCTCAAAACATATAATCACTTATCTAAGCAATAAAGCTTATTTTTTGAGGGGTGCATTTGGAGGGGAGAGGGTTGTTGTTTTCAATTACCAATAAGCAAAATGCCTCATCCACATTTCCCAAAACACCAGGTTACATTAGTTTCAGTTTTAATATCCTGCCAAAGAGAGAAAAAAGGCCCCAAATATGAAACAAATACAGCTGTCTAATATTGCTGTTCAAATGCCACTGCATTTAATAAAATTCCATGCTGTAAAATTTTGCAAGGTGATAAAACAAAAATGATATAATAAATATAAAACATCTGCATTTTTTTTAACAAGACATTTGGAAACCGATTTCATTTATATTTAAACTTGTTTTGAAGTGTTCCTCGTTTTGAAAAACATCCTAGTTACAGTATATTAGATTTTTTTTCCCCAGGCGAAAGATTAAAGGGCTGATGCCCAAATAAAGGAGGATGGAGGGAGGAGAAACCACCATTGTGTTTTCCAGAATGAACTTTGTATTTGAATCTTCAGCTGGCTTTCGGTCATAAAAAGGGGCGATGAGTGCCTTCCATCAGCAGGGCTGGCAAATGGATCCTCACACACGCACAAAAATGAGTTAAAACATCAGGAAGTTTCTGGCAACAACTAAGGCACATACACCCAGAAAGCAGAAAGTTTAACAGTGTCTCTGCCTCTCTCTACGTGCCTAGGCAGGGTAGTTGTTAAAACACTGGGAGAACAGTAAGACCACCCACCACTTTTGGTTTAGGCAGGCTTTGGTCTGGAGGGGTAGGCCTAAAATAGGGGGAACTCTCTGCCTCTACCATCAGGCTGGGAAACCCAAGGTCTGAGCATCTGGGCACTGGACTTACAACAGCTCAAAAAGGTCTCAGATTTCTTTGGTTTTTACAAAAGAGCACAAATACCATTGGGGAAAGAGAGGACAAAACATGCATCTGTTTGCTACAATCTTAAGCACCCTCATTCTCCATTGCTAGAGAGAAGAATCCATGGATACCTGAATTCACAGATGGGAACTCCACCACCACTCTACCCAAACACCATTTTATCTACAACACCCATCTTTTGACCCCAAATCCAGCTATAGAGCTGCAAAATTAGGAGCAAGTTCTTTGTTCATTTCATGGCTTATAGCAGAATGGATAAATTGTGCTTGGAACAATCAAGGGAAGAGAATCTGACCTAAGGACTGCTCATAGATGAGTTTTCAATGTTAATATGAGCTAACGTTCACTGAGCACCTCTTTGTGCCAGGAACTTTACAAACACTGCCAGGTTTCATCTTTATGACCACTGCTATTTCAGGTGATCGTTATCATCACCTTCCGAATGAGGATGACGAACTTCAGCAGAGCCAAATAAATCGCCCTGGGTCACAGAGCTGGCCAGTGGCAGAGCAGGAACCTGAACCAAAGTCTGGATGACTACAAAATCACTGCAGGTCATTCCTCAGCATCTGGTAAGTGAGGAATGGGTTGTAGACCAAATTTTACGTAGAAAGTTTACTGATTTCATCCACTAAGGAGAGGACCTTGGAATGGATCAAAATTCTGCTTAACAGAGTATATGAAAAGAAGTGCAATTAATATTTTTCAGCTAAGACTGCATTTGGAACAAGGTTAACCACATATCAAGTATAACTAGAAGACCACATCTTGATGCACAGTTAATGGTGGTGTGTGTACAACACGTCAGTTATACAAAAATGCATCTTTCAAGGCCGTTTGCAAAGAATTCGCTCTCAAACTGTATCTTTTCTACAATTTATTTATTAATTTGTTTGGGAAACAGTTTATTAAAGTATAGTTAATTTACAATGTTGTGTTAGTTTCAAGTGTACAGCAAACTGATTCAGTTACACATAGAGATATATATATTTTTTTTCAGATTCTTTTCCATTATAGATTATTACAAGACATTGAGTATAGTTCCCTGTGCTATACAGTAGGTCCTTGCTGTTCACCTGTTTTGTATCTAGTAGTGTGTATATGTTAATCCCTAACTCCTAATTTATCTCTTCCTCCCCCTGCCCCTGCTATCCCCTTTGGTAAGCATAAGTTTGTTTTCTATGTCTGTGAATCTATTTCTCTTTTGTAAATAAGTTCATTTGTATCATTTTCTTAAATCCCACATATAAATGATATCATATGATATTTGTCTTCCTCTGTCTGACTTACTTCACTTAATATCATAATCTCTAGGTCCATCCATATTACTGTAAATGGCATTATTTCATTCTTTTTACGGCTAAGTAATATTCCATTGTATATATGTACCACATCTTCTTTATCCATTCATCTGTTGATAGACATTTAGGTTGCTTCCATGTCTTGGCTATTGTAAATGGTGCTGCTTTGAACATTGGGGTGCATGTATTTTTTCGAATTAGAGTTTTCTCTGGATATACACCCAGGGGTGGGATTGCAGGATCATATGGTAACTCTATTTTTAATTTTTTAAGGAATTTCCATACTGTTCTCCATAGTGGCTGCACCAATTTACATTCCCACCAACAGTGTAGGAGGGTTCCTTTTTCTCCACATCCATTTCTTGACTTTTTAATGATGGCCATCCTGACAAGTGTGAGGTGATACCTCATCATAGCTCTGATTTGCATTTCTCTAATAATTAGCGATACTGAGCATCTTTTCATGTGCCCGTTGGCCATCTGTATGTCTTCCTTGGAGAAATGTCTATTTAGGTCTTCTGTCCATTTTTTGATTGGGTCGTTGGGTTTTTTTCATATTAAGCTGTATAAGCTGTTTGTGTATTTGGGAAATTAATCCCTTGTTGGTCACATCATTTGCAAATATTTTCTCCCAGTCTGTAGGTTGTCTTTTGGTTTTGTTTATGATTTCCTTTGCTGTGCAAAAACTCTTAAGTTTAATTAGGTCCCATTTGTTTATTTTTGTTTTATTTCCGTTACTCTAGGGGACAGATCCAAAAAAATACTGCTGCAATTTATGTCAGAGTGTTCTGCCTATGTTTTCCTCTAGGAATTCTATAGTATCCGGTCTTACAGTTAGGTCTTTAATCCATTTTGAGTTTATTATTGTATATGGTGTTAGAGAATGTTCTAATTTCATTCTTTTACATGTAGCTGTCCAGTTTTCCCAGCACCACTTATTGAAGAGACTGTCTTTTCTCCACTGTATATTCTTACCTCCTTTGACATAGATTAATTGACCATAAGTGTGTGGGTTTATCTCTGGGCTTTCTATCCTGTTCCATTGATCTGTATGTTTGTTTTTTTGTGTCAGTACAATACTCTTTTGATTATTGTAGCTTTGTGGTATAGTCTGAGGTCAGGGAGCATGATTACTCTAGCTCTGTTCTTCTTTCTCAAGATTGTTTTGGCTATTCAGGGTCTTTGGTGTTTCTATACAAATTTAAAAATTTTTGTTCCAGTTCTGTGAAAATGCCATTGGTAATTTGATAGGGATTGCATTGAATCTGTAAATTACCTTGGGTGATTTTAATAATATTGATTCTTCCAATCCAAGAACACAGTATTTCTTTCCATTTGTTTGTGTCATCTTTAATTTCTTTCATCAGCATCTTATAGTTTTTGGAGTAAGGTCTTTTGCCTCCTTAGGTAGGTTTATTCCTAGGTATTTCATTATTTTTGATGTGATAGTAAATGGGATTGTTTCCTTAATTTCTGGGGAACTTTTTGCTCAGAACTAGTTTAAAAGCTATCTTCAGCCCAACCCCTGTTCAATTCACACACAAATGCTTAATGAACATGTTCCCTCAACACCATCCCACACACAAAACTGTCGACCAAAATTTTAACTTGCCCTCCTGACATAATATGTTTTCCCTAATTACATAAACAATTCCAGGTTTGGGGTTTTTGTTGTTTGGGTTTTTTTTTCTGTGACAGTGATGGACCTTATGATTATCTCCATAGTATCTATTCTATGCTCCCAATGAGGCATGAGTGGACTGCCCAGACCCCAGCTCCAGGACCATTTCAGGTCGTCACAGCAATCTCATCTTTCTTGACACTGCCAACCCAGGCCTAAACCAGATAGCTCAGGGCTCAGGGGTGATCCTATCAGGGTGAAGATCAGGATTCTTGTTTGATACTCCTGGGAGGAGATGTACCCTCTTCCTGGGATACAAATTAGGAAGTAAATAGCTCCAGTCATGGCTGGCTGCTCTCGTGCAGTCAAGAGAGGAACCAGCCTGACAGTGAACTGACAGTGAAGTCCAACCCACACACAAAGGAGAGAGCTGAGGAAACCTGAGAGAAGGAGAGTAAAAGCCCTGATTGAGCTCGACCTCATGCTAGCTTTCTCAGTAACATGCAGCAATTCATCTGCTTTCTTGTTCAGGCTGATTTGAGTTGAGTTTTATTTTGTTTGTGAGTAAAAAAACCATAACTGGTACACTGAGTTTCTTAGAGCACTTTGAGAATGTACTAGGCAACCTCCAGCACTAAATCATATAGCATCCACTCAATACCATGAAGTTGCATCTTAAGTCAAGAGAGTTTAGAATCTAGTATCATGATATAAAAAAACCACACATAGCAAAATTTACTACAGCAAATTCTGTAAAGATGCTATACAGTAATTCTTACATACATTAAAGTTTGAAACTCAACTACGGGAAGAAACACATAAACATGTTCTATTTGACATATTTGTACCCATGCATTAATGTACTGCAGATTCAATATTCCTACCTTGAAACCTACTGCATAAGGAGGCATTTAAGGTCCTTCCCAATCAGACCCCACCTACTCCACTTGCCTCACCCCATTTCATGCCTTCATGCTTTATCACATATTGTTTCCATTTAAGTTCCTTCTACATTTTTCCTCACCTGGCATACTTCTACTTACACTCCAACACCCAACTCAAATACCACCACCTGCCTTAAGTCTTCTGACTTCCTGGGAAACAATCATTCTTTGCTCTGGACTCTCAAAGCACTTTGTTCAAATCTCTATTAAAGCACTTACCTTGTGCTTTGAGACTCAGCCATTTACACATAGACCATGAACAATTCTAGAGTGGAAGCATGTCTAATTCATCACTGTATCTCATTTTTTAAGAGACAGAATTTTACATGTATTCACTTAACATTACACCATAAATTTTTTCCTATTTTTGCCACAATCCCTTTTTTTTTCTTATATCCCTCCCCCAGTTCCCAGCCCAAGTAACTGATCTCACCTGCCTGGCACCACTGTATCTCTTGTTTAGCATATAAGACTGGCTCAGAGTATGCAGTCATCGTGTTTACTGAATAGATGTTCTTAATTCAGTTGACATATCCCATATCTACCCGTTTCTCTCCATCTCCACTACCCATGGTCTGATTCTGTCTTAGCTGGGTGACAGCAAGAGCCTACCTGAATGATCTGACTGCTTCCATTCTTACTCTTTTCAATCTTTTCAGGGCAGATACGCCTTCATAAGAATTAGAAAATTAGAAAAAGGCAGCCCTCTGAGTGGTTAAGAAAAAATTCCTCTTCTAGACTGATACAACTTACTGGGAAACTATTACAAAAGAAGACGTCTATTTTCAACAGAGTTACTAAATTGACAGAACGAAAACCTGGAGTTGGTGGTCTTTGCCACTGCACTGAGGAATGCATTCTTGAGACTGAAGTAAACAAGGAGGAAGAAAGATGGAAAAGGACAGATTCCTGATTGTGTTGTTGAGCACCTGGGTTCAGCCACACCTGAAAGAGTTGTCCCTGGACTTTCTAGTTACCTGAGCCAATTAAGTTACTTTTGTGCTCAAAATAGTTTGAGTTGTACTACAGACATTTACCACCTAAGCAGTCAGAATATATACCATTGCTACATGCTATGAGCATAACATTGAAATATGACTCAGGGACAGTGTTTCTGCAAAACCTAAAGTACACAGGACTAGAGACCAGATTTGTTGGGACCAGTACAGGCTAAGACTCTCCAAGGTCTCTAATTCAAACCCATTTCCAGAATCTGCTTAAATTAGGACTCTATACTGTAATTCTGTGCTTTGAGTTCAACATGAGTGAGCCCCAGACTGGAATACATGAATTTGCCTTTTATTTTCAAAATGCTTTTGCCATACACATCAGAACTAAGAGGAAACGCTCATGAGAGGTCATCATCAGTATCCCTCTACCTCCACATAGTTCTACCCTTAAGTCACCCCAAAAACAGAGCTGCGTAACGCGTCAAAAAGGAAACCGGCCTGACCTTCTGAAAAGAGTTTGAGTGTTCAGATGGTTTCGTATCATTTTTTTTTTAAATTGCTCAGAGATACCAATGCAATTCTATGAAATATTGAACAGAAAGCCTTGAGGGAAAGTCAAAAAGCAACCAACATCATTAGATAGCTTGCCCTATTCTAACCAAGGTTATAACTGTGGCTAAGAAAGTGAGAAATTCTACCAATGGTTTATTTATTTATTTATTTACTACTACAGGCACATCCATTGCCTGCTTCCCACTTACCCACCCCATCTCACACAAGGTTGGATGATTTGATTTGAGAAGCGTGTCGCATGGTGGATGGGCTTTGGGTTCTTTTGGTTCTGACACTTATTTTCCAGGGGGCCTAGGCCAGTCAATTATCTTCTCTTGGACTCAATTTCCTCTTCGGCACAAATGGGGATGGTAACAACGCAGAGGCTCCTGTGAGAAGCGAATGAGATCCCCAGTTCAGAGCACCTACACAGTGCCAGAAACACAGCAGATGCACACAACACATTTGTTCACTCGCTTTTTACTAAACTGTCTTAAGCAAAACTAGCCAGTTATTTTGGTATTAAATAGGGTAATTTCTTGTCAAAGTGTTCCCTGGCTAGTCAATTCCACCAACACTGGCCCACATGCTCAGGCCAGAAGTGAAGCACAGTCTTGAATCTCGTTTCCCTCACAACCCACATCCTATCCACCAGCAAGACTGGCTGGTTATATCCCAATAAATATCTCAAATCTGACAATCTCTCCCCTCCTCCTACTCTTCTGTCCACTTCATCACCATCTCTCTGCTGGATATTGCAGCAGCCTCCTAACTGGTCTCCTGCCTCCCCAACTTGTCTCTTTACAGTCTTCACATGGCAACCAGGATGACATTTTCTGAAGTGTAGAGCGGATCATATCACTCCCCTGCTAAAATTCTCCCATACCTTCCAATAATATTAATAACTACAATAATAGTAGCTATAATTTATTGAGCACATACTATATAAAAAGGGCACAGGTATAGCACTTTGGACATATTACATTATTTAATCTAAAACAATTGTCCAGTGTCTGTCGACAGATGAACAGATAAAGAAAATATATATAGAGAAAATGTATTCCAAATATATATATATATATATATATATATATATAGAGAGAGAGAGAGAGAGAGAGAGAATAGTATTCAGCCATGAGAAAGAAGGAAATCCTGTCATTTGCTACAACATGGATGAAACTGGAGGGCATTATAAGCCAGACACAATAAGCCATACACAGAAGGACAAATACTGTATGATCTCACTTATACGTGGAATCTAAAAATATTGAACTCACAGAACCAGAATGTAGAATGGTAGTTGCCAAGGGTTGGGGGTGGGGGAAACGGGAAGAGGCTGGTCAAAGGGTACAAACTTCCAGTTAGAAGATACAGTTCTGGGGACCTAATGGACAGCGTGGTGTTTATAGTTAATAATGCTGCATTGTGTACCCGAAATCAGCTAAGAAAGTAGATCTTCAGTGTTCTCACCACACACACACACACACACAAATGGTAACTACGTGAGATGACGGATGTGTTAATTAGCTTGATTGTGATAATCATTCCACAATATGTATGTATATTAAATCATCATGTTGTATACCTTAAAAAAACATTCTGTTGTACAATCTAAATATATACAATTTTTATTTGTCAATCATATCTCAATGAAGCTGGGAAAAAGTAAAATAAAACTATGCAGGGTTGGTACTGTCATACCCCCCTTTCTTACATATAAAGTTAGTGACGCAGGAGCCAGAACAAGGCACACACCCTTTCCCTTCCTGAGAGGCTCTATAAGGCTGAGCCCTGCCCTGTCCACTTCGCCACTTGACCTCCTAATACTGCCCCCTCTCTCTCTTTACTCCCTAAGCTCCAGCCACTCTGCCCTTATTTGTCCCCCAAACATACCACAGCTCATTTCTTTCTCAGGTTCAAAGACTCTTCATCCAGGCTCTGCTCAAAAGTCACCATCATGACCACACTAACAGGTGAAGCAGGTATGAGCACTGGTTTGTCACTATCATTATAACCACTAGCATGAGTCCAGAAGGGTGTTCCCTGAGGACCTCTTATTATTTTTTTTTTAAGTTTATTTATTTATGGCTGTGTTGGGTCTTCGTTTCTGTGCAAGGGCTTTCTCTAGTTGTGGCAAGCGGGGGCTACTCTTCATCGCGGTGCGCGGGCCTCTCACTATCGCGGCCTCTCTTGGTGCAGAGCACAGACTCCAGACGCGCAGGCTCAGTAGTTGTGGCTCACGGGCCCAGCTGCTCCGCGGCATGTGGGATCTTCCCAGACCAGGGTTCGAACCCGTGTCCCCTGCATTGGCAGGCAGATTCTCAACCACTGCACCACCAGGGAAGCCCCCTCTTATTATTTTTGCTGGGGGTTTAAAAACATGGGGAGGAGGAGAATGACTTCGAGTGCTATGACTTATTTATATCAGGTAAATGATATAAATCATAAAGCCTTGATTCTAAGTTTGATTCTGAACAGAAAAATGCCTATGGAGAGAGTGAAAAGTCTATGGCATGTTTTTGGAAATTGCTTCTTAGAACCCTGAGTTTTTTTGCCCCCTCAGTGAATGAACTACTCTCTGAAAAACTCTTAAGTCTGAAAACGGACGGTACTGAAAACATTCTCTCACAGAAAGGGCTTACTTTAACTTTTTAAAAAATATTTGTGTTTCTTTAAATATTCTTACAGTTCTTTTTTTTTTAAAGGCAATTCAATTTGGGGGAAACATTATGACAATATGCTTCTTCGTGCCAAAGAAAAGCTTTTCATTGGCCTCTCTCGTGTTTCTGGCTTTCTTTTTCCAGCTGTTATATCAGATATAATCATCCAAAACTGCAATTTGTCATCTCCATCAAATTTGGTTTACAATTCTCAATGTTGCTGTTTATATGAAAAAAATTATGGATTAAAACTCAGAGTAAAGTGAAGATTTCACAGATTAGGGACAAAGTTAATATTCCTCAAAAGGTTGGATTACAAGCAGACCTGAAAAACACTGAAGTTTATCCCAGATTTCAGACACACAGCACTGCCTGTTCTACTGAAATGTGGCGGAGCAGAGGCCATATCCACACTGCCAAGCCAGCCTGGGGATTTGGTTTCCTCCTACAAGTAACTGGATGATCTGGGGAGGGTGGTGGATAAAAATGAGCTCTTAGACCACCTGACCTGTCAATCCAAACAGAAATATCACATTTAGCCTCCTGATTAAAGTTGACTGAATGGTTATTATATGCTTCCAACCGACCATCACTGCCCACAGCAGCAACATACTGTTCAAAATAGTTACCATTTATTGAGCAATTACTATATATCAGGCAGTGTATTGGGGAATTGGCACGGCCTTATTTTATTGAATAAATATTTGTTGCGTAAGTGGAGGTTCTTTATATTGGGATGAATAATATGAAACTGACATTTTTGTAGGTGAAAACAGTCCAATAGTAGCAATTTCATGCAGTTCACTCTAATACTTGTTCTGTGCCTCCCAGCTGACCCAGCACAATGCTTATCACTCACGGCAGGGCTCAGTAAGCTCTCATTTCATTTATTCTTAGTTTTACATAGAAACAACCTCCAAGAGGGGGACAAATAGCAGTATTTCAAGCAAGATTCAATCTAGCCATCTCTGCTGTGCTGTTCTCAGCCACACAAGTTTCATCTGAAAGGTCTTAGGCCACCCACCTGCCTCCACCCCCTCAAAGCTCACTTAGTAAAACAATGAACCTTACCGGTGTGCCCTGCCCAGTATAATCACAGGGAGCTATGGGACACTGCTGGGAGGTACTCAGTTACAACTCTTCCCTACTATCTCCAGGCAACCCACTTTTCCTCTCTTGAAAATCACCATAAAAGGCATTGGATGGTTAAAAAGCTGCAGAGGAGTGCCCAGGAGAAGTGAATTCAGTACTGGGGTCAACCTTAAAAATTGAATTCTAGAATAAACATATCCCAATTAATAATATTTACATTCTTTAGGAGGTGAAACGAGATCACAAGAAATGAGTGACAAGAAAAAGATTCCACCCCTGGTGAGGGGATGCTCAAAATCCCCAACCAAAACCCTAGAAATTTAAACTGAATGTGAATAGAAAAGCCAATGAAGCCATTCAGACAAAGGGGGTATGAAGTTGTTCCATTTTAAAACATTGCCTGAGGGAATGTCTTTGCCCAGCCCCTTCTCACCCGACCAAGGAACAGAATGAAACAAAACAAAAACATGCCAGAATCAAGAGGTTCCATTTTCACCAGAAGTTAAACTGAAACCAAAGACCAATGGCTGCCCTTCTTTACCTTTTCTAGGGCAGTGAAACTACTCTGGATGATACTCTGATGGTGGATACCTGTCATTATACGTTTGTCCAAACTCATAAATGTCCAATACCTAGTGAACTCCAGAGTGAACCCAACTGCAAACTGTGGACTCTGGGTGATAATGACGAGTCACGTAGGTTCATCAACTGTAAGGAACGTACCATTCGCGGGGGATGTTGATGGCGGGGGAGGCTGTGTGCGTGTGTGGGGGCAGGGGGTACATGGGGACTCTGTGCCTTCTACTCAATTCTGCAGTGAACCTAAACCTGTTCTAAAAAATAAAGTCTACTTAAAAGGAAAAAAAAAAAAAAGACCAATGGCTGAACAACAGAGCACATTCCCACACCTCCCACCATCCACTTGAACATTTACAGCTCAGAATCACAGAAGATGAAGGTGACTGTCAAGATTTGGTGTGTTTTGAACTAGGAATAATTTGCCATTTGGGGTAGGGGATGCTGAGAACATCCCAAGCCAATCTCTCTAGTCCGCTCGTTATGGAACTAATAACGAGACAGGGAAACATCTGCCTGTCAGCTAAGAACATGAACCAGCTGATGCATCTATAGACATGAGACACCCAACTTGCCCCACCTGGTGTACAGGACTACTGGAGCAGGGAGGAGATGAGGAGAGGGGAAGAGAGGAGAGGGCTGTTGAGAGGAGCACTTTTCAGAACCTGGAGCAAAGAAAGTTCATGTAAGGGCTCACTGTGGCCCACCTGTGTTTCCACCTCTTTTCTTCCTTGCCCTACCCCATCCTTTATCCTCATAGGTTAACTAATGAAACTGATATCTTCCAGGTTTTTAGCTACTGGAATACCAAATAAGAGATGCGTGTTCAGCCCCAATGAGAGCAATATGCATGACCAAATGATCTTTTCTTAATTTGGTGAAAGAAAAATAATGAAGCAGTTGTGACATAAACCTAATGTGGAAATGCGATGCAGGTTGAAAGTTGCCTTGTGTGCATTAAGTGGTACCCAGAGCACCCATTCTTCCATAAGGAGAGTGGACACTCCTGGCCCAGACAGGATCAAGATGGTATAGATTAAGATCTATTCTCCACCAACCCAGATACAGAGCTGATGCCACGTAGGCAGCGACCAGGCTGGGAAAGCCTATGTCCTCTGTGGCGAAAGATTCTACCTTGTGAGCTAGGAAGTGCCATAGCAGGAATCAGGATGCAGCATTGCTGCACAAGGGTTCATACTGTAGCAGCTCTGGGGCGAAAACTTGCTCCTACCTCCCCTGATTTACAGCTTCTGAAATTCATGAGCCATTGGCTCTGAGTGCTATAAGTAAGTCAGGTAAGGACTGCACTAGAAGAAATATTACAAAAGACCCTTGAGTCTTGCTCTTTTCTGCCATCCCAGCTTTATCCTGTACCCTATGCCATCCCTCAAATGGACAAGAAGTACACACTTCATTTCACTCTCCTCTGTTTTCAAGCAAGAAATCCATGACCCAGTCTAATGATCAGCACAGAGACTGACAACGCCATTAAGACTGACATGAACTTCATTGGTTCAAGATGGCGGAGTAGAAGGACGTGCACTCACTCCCTCTTGCGAGAGCACCGGAATCACGACTAACTGCTGAACAATCATCAACAGGAAGACACTGGAACTCACCAAAAAAGATAGCCTACATCCAAAGACAAAGGAGAAGCCACATTGAGACGGTAGGAGGGGCGCAATCACAATAAAATCAAATCCCATAACTGCTGGGTGGGTGACTCATAAACTGGAGAACACTTATACTACAGAGGTCCACCCACTGGAGTGAAGGTTCTGAGCCCCATGTCAGGCTTCCCAACCTGGGGGTCCGGCAATGAGAGGGGGAATTCCTAGAGAATCAGACTTTGAAGGCTAGTGGGATTTGACTGCAGGACTTCAACAGGATTGGGGGAAACAGAGACTCCACTCTTGGAGGGCACACACAAAGTAGTGTGTGCATTGGAACCCAGGAGAAGGAGCAGTGACCCCAGGGGAGACTGAACCAGACCTACCTGCTACTGTTGGAGTGTCTCCTGCAGAGGCAAGGGGTGCCTGTGGCTCACCGTGGGGACAAGGACACTGGCAGCAGAAGTTCTGGGAAGGACTCCTTGGCGTGAGCCCTCCCAGAGTCAGCCATTAGCCCCATCAAAGAGCTGGGTAGGCTCCAGTGTTCAGTCACCTCAGGCCAAACAACCAACAGGGAGGGAACCCAGGCCCAACAATCAACAGTCAAGTGGATTAAAGATTTACTGAGCTCTGCCCACCAGAGCAACACCCAGCTCTATCCACCACAAGTCCCTCCCATCAGGAAAATTACACAAGCCTCTTAGATAGCCTCATCCACCAGAGGGCAGACAGCAGAAGCAAGAAGAACTACAATCCTGCAGCCTGTGGAGCAAAAACCACATTCACAGAAAGACAGACAAAATGAAAAGGCAGAGAGCTATGCACCAGATGAAGGAACAAGATAAAACCCCAGAAAAACAACTAAATGAAATGGAGATAGGCAACCTTCCAGAAAAAGAATTCAGAATAATGATAGTGAAGATGATCCAGGACCTCAGAAAAGAATGGAGGCAAAGATCGAGAAGATGCAAGAAATGTTTAACAAAGACCTAGAAGAATTAAAGAACAAACACCAAGAGGAATTAAAGAACAAAAAAACAGAGATGAACAATAACTGAAATGAAGAATACACTAGAAGCAATCAGTAGCAGAATAACTGAGGCAGAAGAACGGATAAGTGACCTGGAAGACAGAATGGTGGAATTCACTGCCAAGGAAAAGAATAAAGAAAAAAAAAAGAAAAGAAATGAAGACAGCCTAAGAGACATCTGGGACAACATTAAACACAACAACATTCACATTATAGAGGTCCCAGAAGGAGAAGAGAGAGAGAAAGGACCCGAGAAAATATGTGAAGAGACTAGAGTCGAAAAGTTCCCTAACGTGAGAAAGGAAATAGCCACCCAAGTCCAGGAAGCGAAGAGAGTCCCAATCAGGATAAACCCAAGGAGAAACACGCCAAGGCACATAGTAATCAAATGGACAAAAATTAAAGACAAAGAAAAATTATTGAAAGCAACAAGGGAAAAATGACAAATACCATACAAGGGAACTCCCATAACGTTAACAGCTGATTTCTCAGGAGAAACTCGATAAGCCAGAAGGGAGTGGCATGATATATTTAAAGTGATGAAAGGGAAGAACCTACAACCAAGATGACTCTACCCGGCAAGGATCTCATTCAGATTCAATGGAGAAATTAAAACCTTTACAGACAAGCAAAAGCTAAGAGAATTCAGCACCACCAAACCAGCTCTAAAACAAATGCTAAAGGAAATTCTCTAAGTGGGAAACACAAGAGAAGAAAACGACCTACAAAAACAAACCCCAAACAATTAAGAAAATGGTCATAGGAACATACATATCGATAATTACCTTAAACGTGAATGGATTAAATGCTCCAACCAAAAGACACAGGCTTGCTGAATGGATACAAAAACAGGACCCATATATATGCTGTCTACAAGAGACCCACTTCAGACCTAGGGACACATACAGACTGAAACTGAGGGGATAGAAAAAGATACTCCATGCAAATGGAAATCAAAAGAAAGCTGGAGTAGCAATACTCATATCAGATAAAATAGACTTTAACATAAAGAATGTTACAAGAGACAAGGAAGGACACTACTTAATGATCAAGGGGTCAATCCAAGAAGAAAACATAACAATTATAAATATATATGCATCCAACAAAGGAGCACCTCAATACATAAGGCAACTGCTAACAGCTCTAAAAGAAGAAATCAACAGTAACACAATAATAGTGGGGGACTTTAACACCTCACTTACACCAATGGACAGATCATCCAAACAGAAAATTACTAAGGAAACACAAGCTTTAAATGACACAACAGACCAGATAGAATTAAATGATATTTATAGGACATTCCATCCTAAACCAGCAGATTACACTTTTTTCTCAAGTGCACGTGGAACATTCTCCAGGATAGATCACATCTTGGGTCACAAATCAAGCCTCAGTAAATTTAAGAAAATTGAAATCATATCAAGCATCTTTTCTGACCACAACACTATGAGATTAGAAATCAATTACAGGGAAAAGAATGTAAAAAACACAAACACATGGAGGCTAAACAATACATTACTAAATAACCAAGAGATCACTGGAGAAATCAAAGAGAAAATCAAAAACTACCTAGAGACAAATTACAACAAATACACGATAATCCAAAACCTATGGGATGCGGCAAAAGCAGTTCTAAGATGGAAGTTTATAGCAATACAAGCGTACCTCAAGAAACAAGAAAAATCTCAAATAAACAATCTAACCTTACACCTAAAGGAACTAGAGAAAGAAGAACAAACAAAACCCAAAGTTAGCAGAAGGAAAGAAATCATAAAGATCAGAGCAGAAATAAATGAAATAGAAACAAAGAAAACAATAGCAAAGATCAATAAAAGTAAAAGCTGGTTCTGTGAGAAGATAAACAAAACTGATAAACTATTAGCCAGACTCATCAAGAAAAAGAGGGAGAGGACTCAAATCAATAAAATTAGAAATGAAAAAGGAGAAGTTACAACAGACACTGCAGAAATACAAAGCATCCTAAGAGACTACTACAAGCAACTCTATGCCAATAAAATGGACAACCTGGAAGAAATGGACAAATTCTTAGAAAGGTATAACCTTCCAAGACTGAACCAGGAAGAAATAGAAAATATGAATAGACCAATCACAAGTAATGAAATTGAAACTGTGATTAAAACTCTTCCAACAAACAAAAGTCCAGGACCAGATGGCTTCACAGGTGAATTCTATCAAACATTTAGAGAAGAGCTAACACCCATCCTTCTCAAACTCTTCCAGAAAATTGCAGAGGAAGGAAAACTCCCAAACTCATTCTATGAGGCCACCATCACCCTGATACCAAAACCAGACAAAGATAATACAAAAAAAGAAAATTACAGACCAATATCATTGATGAATATAGATGCAAAAAACCTCAACAAAATACTAGCAAACAGAATCTAACAACACATTAAAAGGATCACACACCATGATCAAGTAGGATTTATCCCAGGGATGCAAGGATACTTCAGTATATGCAAATCAATCAATGTGATACACCATATTAACAAATTGAAGAAAAAAAACTATATGATCATCTCAATAGATGCAGAAAAAGCTTTTGACAAAATTCAACACCCATTTATGATAAAAACCCTCCAGAAACTGGGCACAGAGGGAACCTACCCCAACATCATAAAGGCCATATACAACAAACCCACAGCAAACATCATTCTCAATGGTGAAAAACTGAAAGCATTTCCTCTAAGATCAGGAACAAGACAAGGATGTCCACTCTCAACACTATTATTCAACATGGTTTTGGAAGTCCTAGCCACAACAATCAGAGAAGAAAAAGAAATAAAAGGAATACAAATTGGAAAAGAAGAAGTAAAACTGTCATTGTTTGCAAATGACATGATACTATACATAGAGAATCCTAAAGATGCCACCAGAAAATTACTAGAACTAATCAATGAATTTGGTAAAGTAGCAGGATACAAAATTAATGCACAGAAATTTCTTGCATTCCTATACACTAATGATGAAAAATCTGAAAGAGAAATTAAGCAAACACTCCCATTTACCATTGTAACAAAAAGAATAAAATAACTAGGAATAAACCTACCTAGGGAGACAAAAGACCTGTATGCAGAAAACTATAAGACACTGATGAAAGAAATTAAAGATGATACAAACAGATGGAGAGATATTCCGTGTTCTTGGATAGGAAGAATCAATATTGTGAAAATGACTATACTACTCAGAGCAATCTACAGATTCAATGCAACCCCTATCAAATTACCAATGGCATTTTTTACAGAACTAGAACAAAAAGTCTTAAAATTTGTATGGAGACACAAAAGACCCTGAACAGCCAAAGTAGTCTTGAGGGAAAAAAACGGAGCTGGAGAAATCAGACTCCCTGACTTAAGACTATACTACAAAGCTACAGTAATCAAGACAATATGGTACTGGCACAAAAAGAGAAACATAGATCAATGGAACAAGATAGAAAGCCCAGAGATAAACCCACGCACCTATGGTCAACTAATCTATGACAAAGGAGACAAGGATATACAATGGAGAAAAGACAGTCTCTTCAATAAGTGGGGCTGGGAAAACTGGACAGCTACGTGTAAAAGAATGAAATTAGAACACTCCCTAACACCATACACAAAAATAAACTCAAAATGAATTAGCAACCTAAATGTAAGACCGGACACTATAAAACTCTTAGAGGAAAACATAGGAAAAACACTCTTTGACATAAATCACAGCAAGATCTTTTTTGATCCACCTCCTAGAGTAATGGAAATAAAAACAAAAATAAACAAATGAGACCTGATGAAACTTAAAAGCTTTTGCACAGCAAAGGGAACTACAAACAAGACGAAAAGACAACCCTCAGAATGGGTGAAAATATTTGCTAACGAATCAACAGACAAAAAGATAAATCTGCAAAACATATAAACAGCTCATGCAGCTCAATATTAAACAAACAACCCAATCCAAAAATGGTCAGAAGACCTAAATAGACATTTCTCCAAAGAATACATACAGATGGCCAAGAAGCACATGAAAAGATGCTCAACATCACTAATTATCAGAGAAATGCAAATCAGAACTACAATGAGGTATCACCTCACACCAGTTAGAATGGGCATCACCAGAAAATCTACAAACAACAAATGCTGTAGAGGGTGTGGAGGAAAGGGAACCCTCTTGCACTGTTGGTGGGAATGTAAATTGATACAGCCACTATGGAGAACAGTATGGAGGTTCCTTAAAAAACTAAAACTAGAATTACTATATGACCCAGCAATCCCACTACCGGATATATACCCAGAGAAAACCATAATTCAAAAAGACACATGCACCCCAATGTTCATTGCAGCACTATTTACAATAGCCAGGTCATGGAAGCAACCTAAATGCCCATCGACAGACGAATGGATAAAGAAGAAGTGGTACATATATACAATGGAATATTACTCAGCCATAAAAAGGAACAAAACTGGGTCATTTGTAGAGATGTGGATGGATCTAGAGACTGTCGTACAGAGTGAAGTCAAAAAGAGAAAAACAAATATTGTATATTAACGCATATATGTGGAACCTAGAAAAATGGTACAGATGAACCGGTTTGCAGGGCAGAAATAGAGACACAGATGTAGAGAACAAATGTATGGACACCAAGGGAGGAAACTGGCGGGGGGGTGGGGGGGTGGGTGATGAACTGGGCGATTGGGATTGACATATATACACTAATATGTAAAAAATGGATAACTAATAAGGACCTGTTGTTTAAAAAAATAAAATAAAATTCAACAATTCACAAAATAAAGACTGACATGGACTTCAGAATTCGACAGCCTGGTTTTGAATACCCGTCCACCCCTTACCTTAGCAAATTGCTTAACATCTCTGTGCCTAATATTCTATGTAAGATAGGGAAGATAACTGCATCTAGCTGCTAGGGTTGTTGTAAGGATTAAATGAGTTAATCTATTTAAAGGACTTAGAAAAAGTCTCTAGTACATGGTGAGCAAGAATAAATGTTACCTGCAATCATCATCATCTTCCCAGCTCCCATTTGTCAAGAAGTGAAAAGCTCTTTCTTTGGTCTCCCTAGTATACAATCTGGGATGGAGATAAAATTGACATCCAAAACAGCACTGATTAGGTGACACAGCACATACACTTTGTAGGAGTCTGAATGAAGAGGGAGAAACAGAGCAGAAAGAGCTGGGAAAGGTTCACGGAGAAAGGAGGTTGCCATGGGGCCTTGTACAAAGGCAGCATTTGGATGGATGGATGCATGGATAGATGGATGGATGGAAAGACAAAAAAGAGACTGAACAATTCATTTTCTTTCAAAGATTCTTTGGGGGATGGGGCATCCTTCTGTTGTCTATAAGGGATGAAACTGCTTAAAAAGCTCTTCTCTCAATGACCTCTCTGGAAAATTTTTACATTTAATACAGGCCCAACTGCAAACACCCAGGGTGAATTCCCACAGAAGCAGTCTCTTCCCCCACCCTCCATCTCGTCAACACTGTAAATAGAACTGCCGTGTTATTACTAAGAAGGGTGGTAGCTTCCATGCAAACTACATATTTGATTAGGATCTGAACTCTTTGCTGAACCATGAATTCAAAATAATTTAGGTGATACATATAAATTTAATTTCTTTGTTCAAACTCCACATCTGAAATGATGCCCTGCAAATGTGAAACTCTCACTGTGGTCTACAAAATAAGTCTCCTTCTAATTCGTCTATACTGTGTGGAAATAATCTTCAAGGAAAGGAATAAACCTATTTTAAAAACAGCTGAGTCCTTTAGATCATATACCCTAACCAATTTATGGAGATAAATGGAATTCAGTATTAAAGAAATATATTTTTTCCACTCCTCCAGAAAATGTAAATGCCAGCTACAAAATAGAAAGAAAAAGACAAAGAAATCAAGAATAAAGCAGCACAGAAAGAAAGCCAGAAAAACCAATTCAAGGACAACTGAAGAACCCTTGACTTATTGTCCTTTCCTGCCTCATCCTCTCACCCCCATTTTCCCCCACTGACCCAAAGGCATTGTATATAAGAATATCACAGAGGAGAGGAACCCAGGGGGAAAAACTGCCAAAGAAAACAGAATTCATTTCCACCATCCGGAATCAGAGAAGGCATAGTTCTCTATGGAAACAAACCCCCTCTTTCTATAGTGGGGCAGTGTCCACTGCTGGCCATCTTTCCTGCATGGCATACACTATTTCAGTAACTCTCATGTTAACCCTGAGCTAATCACCAAGATGGACAAATGAAAAATTAACAAAGGAGAAAGACCAAAAAAGGGAAGACAAAGTTACACTGTGAGTGATTGCTTGCGTCCTATTAGTATAATGAATACAAAATACCTTAAAAAAATGCATTAGGCAGATATTGGCTTATGATGTGGTCAATATCACGATTTATTTAACTCTGGGGACAATAAATCTTGATATTGACTGAAAACATAAGTCAATATGTGTACTGTTGTGTGCATCCTACTACAAAAATTAGGTTTTTAACTTTAATAGCTCCTTTTGCAAAGAGGAAAAATAAAAGAACTCCCTCAAAGGCCCTCAGATCACAGTCACACCAACATGCTGGGAAGGGATTCACTGCCTGGCTCAGCAACTCCGCATCACTGGCTGAGGACTGGTCAGTCAGTCAATTACTATCATAGACGGAATTGTTGATCCTGTTTCTTCACCCCTCCTGTATCCACAATCTTCGATGTTCATCCTACACAAAGCAGAGGCCACTGCTTGACTTGGGGCTTAGCTTGTGATATTTTAGCCAATGGAATACGGACAAAATTGAGTTTGCCAGTTTCCAGTCTAATCATTCATAGGCATCTCATGTTCTGCTTGTTTTCTTGTGACTCTGCCATCACAATTAAAAGAGCGTCCCTTCAAATAGATCCTATCTCTTTAGCCTGAACCCCGAAATAAGTCCACATGAACAGACCACAGTCCATGAGGCAGTGTGGAGCCAAGCCCAGCTGGACCTACAAGTGGAAGCAGAGTTACCCATTCAAGCTCAGCCTAGATCAGTGCCTCTCAAGTCAATCTGCAGCTTTGGGAGAGATCAATGCTTACTGCGAATGCCACTGAGATCCGGTGGTTGGTTGTTCTGCAACAATAGCTGACTGATACAGTTAGCATTCACTAAGTGGTCATTATTCACAGACCACTATACTTACTCCCCTGTGGGATCTTCAGAGAAAGTTGGAGATACAGGCCCCGACCCTAAGGAACTCACAGTACGATAGGGGAAGAAGGCACCCACATGATGGCCTGTCTCCCCTTAAGAGTATGTTCCATGTAACCCAGACGACTGTCAGACATCTCCCCATTCCCTTAGCCAGGGGTACTAACTTCCTTGAATCCACATATAACCAGAAGTTGGACTCAGCACGCTTACTAGTTTCCAGTAAAAATACAGCAATTCCCAGCATTAGGGATATTTGTAGCTTGGGTTTTGCTTTTGTTCTGAAGATCAGGGAGACTTCATGGGAATGCTATATAAGGTTGCACACAGCACTCTAAATGCTTCATTTTCTCCAAATTTCTTCTCAGTGGTAACATAATTCTCTCTTTCCCCTCTTCAGTGACCCAGTGGCCGGCCTCCCCAGTAAATCCTTTATCCTTCCAGATTACTCTTAAGCGCTCCAAGGTCCTTACTAAGCAGAAAATTTCAACTATGCTCCAGTTTATACCTCTGACCTTATATTATCCAACTCATTCTGTTCTTAGCAAATACTGAGCCTTACACAACAGAACTACCCTCTTCAGAAGGCAGTTCAACTATTTGAGAAGATTCTTTCGTGTCTCAAGTCCCACTCCAAGTGGCTGATCAAAGTCTTTTTTTTAATATGTATATAAAACCATCCAAAGTAATTTTGATGACTGAAATTGTCCTTATATCATTATAATCATTCATTAATTTTTAATACATATTTATTGAACCAGTCACTGTTCTAAAGGCTGAGAATTCAGCTGTGAACAAAAGAAACTCCTTGACCTCGCTGAGTGTTCTCTCAAGAGCAGAAGCCAAACATTAACAATTAAACTCACAGATGAAAGTCATGTTGGGCATCGGTAAGTACTATGAAGATAATTAGCCAAGGATAAGGGGACCCACATGCTATTCTAGACAAGGTGATCAGGGAAGGCCTCTCTAAGGAGGTGACTTTTGAGCAGTGACCTGAATTGAGCCTAAATCTCTTGAGTGCTTACTTAGTTCATCCATCCAATAAGTATTTATCATGTACCTGCTGTTCTGAAAGGTTAATGTTTGGTTGCTGAGGGAAACAGAGAAGAATCACAAGTGGATACACTCCTCGAGGAGATTTAGTCAATAAAAGAGATAAGGCATACAGTAAAAAAAAGAAAAGACATGGGGGACTTCCCTAGTGGCGCAGTGGTTAAGAATCCGCCTGCCAATGCAGGGGACACGGGTTCGAGCCCTGGTCTGGGAAGATCCCACATGCCACAGAGCAACTAAGCCCATGAGCCACAACTACTGAGCCTGTGCTCTAGAGCCCACGAGCCACAACCAGAGTCCGTGTGCCACAACTACTGAAGCCTGTGTGCCTAGAGCCCGTGCTCCACAACAAGAGAAGCCACCGCAATGAGAAGCACAAGCACCGCAAAAAATAGCCCCCACTCGCTGCAACTAGAGAAAGCCTGTGTGCAGCAACAAAGACCCAACGCAGCCAAATAAATAAATAAATTTATTAAAAAAAAAAAAAAAAAAGGGCAAACTATAGGTTTCCCCCAGCACTTGAAAGTAGTGTTCCTATGAAACCTTTCATAACTTGAAATGGTGTAAAGAGAAGAAGCAATTACCTTAGGGTACATCTTGCTAATGAATGCACAAAATAAATCAAGATAATGCACAGATGCTCACAGACACAGCTCAAAGCTATGGAGGCTGGATGCTGAGATGCTGCGAATAGCTCCTGGGGAAGGAGCTTGTGGTGTGCTGCCTCTGTAACAGCTCCTGCAAAACCAATACTGAACACTATTTTCCCTTTATGCCTTTTTTTGTAATAGGAAAATTCCTCTTCCAATTTCTTTCAGTTAATGAAAACAGGTACTAATGTAGATCTTTCATAAAAGCAAAGTGGCATAAAGTAAACTTTTGAAAAGCAGGGGATACCTGTTTACTTTAAGACAGAAAATAACATGTGCTGTGTAGATAGGATACCAGGGAGATTTGGAGGAATGAGAAACCACACCGTAAGAAATCAATAGATTCTTTTAAAATTATAATTTTTAATACAAAATTTTCTGAAGAATCTAAGGTAATTTTATCAAAAATGGAAGGATTGTTCCACCCCAAATTTCCAGATCCTTCACATCCAGTATATGCTATACATGACAATTTTATGTGTAAACCAGCAATCTACATTTTATGCCCAAATCTTATGATATATAAAGAAAAGTTTTTTAAAATTTTTATTTTCTTGTTTTCTCTCCTCTTATTTACTGAGTGTGATGACAGTGGCAGATAATTTAGTAAAAAAAGATTTTTCTACCCGTTTCCAAAATTATTCTTACAATGTAAATCTGTATACTTGGAAGCACAGAATAAACCCTTAGATTAGGGATTCAAGCACAGGTGGGGTTAGAGAATGTTCATATAGCAGCCAGTGGTAGCCTTGGACACTCACCCAGGTCTATGACTGGTTGACTGATACACAAAGAAGGTAGAGAGAGGGAGAAGGGCATAGGGGTGGGATGAATTGGGAGATGGGGATTGCCATACATACATTATTGATACTATGTATAAAATAAATAACTAATGAGAACCTACTGTATAGCACAGATAACTCTACTCAGTGCTCTGTGGTGACCTAAATGGGAAGGAAATCCAAAAAAGAGGGAATATATGTATACATATAGCTGATTCACTTTGCTATACAGTAGAAACTAACACAACATTGTAAAGCAACCATACTCCAATAAAATTTTTCAAAAAATAAGAAGGTAGAGAGACCACTCACAACAAATATACCCACACTCTGAATTGTCTTTTTTTCTATGGATTTCTATAGATTTCTACTGATTAGCCATATCTCCAGCTCAGTTCCCCTGTGCAGTTCTAAGAAAGGGTTTACATTTCCCTGCTAAATGGATTTGGAGTATGTAGGCTATGGGGGAGGACTGGGTTTGAGGAACGTGATAGATACTGCTAGTTAACTGTCAATATCCTTTTTTATTTAATTTAAAAAACTCTGGAGTTTTAGCTGGGTCCATGGCTGTCCAGCGAAACAGCACATTTCCCAGACATTCTTGCAACTGAACGTGGCCATGTGACTATGTTCTGCTAATGACAGGTGAGCAGATGCAATACATCTTAACTCAAGAGTGTGCCATTAAGAAACATGGGCATGCAGTCTTCTTGCCTTTCCTCCCTCCCCCCTTCCCACTGGCTGGAGATGGAGACAGAAACCACATATCAAGGATACCAAGTCCTGTATCTCTGACTGTTGTGTTAGAGAGAAATAAATTTCTATCATGCTTAATACACTATACTTGAGTCTCTGGTACAGCAGCTTACTCTGTACCCTAAGCAATACAGGAGAGAGAGTGATATAGGGGCCATTAAACTCAGCAAAATTAAGTAGCCCAAATGATCGTACTCCTGGCCAGGTTTGTGAAAGTAGTGCTACCAATAGAAGAAAGAGTCTGCCCAAGTCAGGACTTTGCATTAATCACCTGGCTATTTTCTACCTTGGACATGGCCATGTACTCAGTACATGAGTACATGGCCATGTACTCAGAAACTGTACACAGTTTCCACACATGACTTAATGTTTGCTCATGCTACATGGTCACTGACAACAGTGTTTTCTGGACCAGAGGAACCAAATCATTCAGCAACACTGAGAAGAGCAACCATTCCCGGAACAGGACAAGAGTTTTTAGAGACTCTAAAAATTAAAGTGTGAGCCTCTCTGTTGCTTTTCAGAGCTAAAATTTAATGCTTCTTGAGTTGCTTAGCTGATATGTTCCTCTCATTTTATTTCCTAATAGAGAAGAGAAGTTATTTTCTAAGCTGTAGCTTCACAAAAACCATTTCCCCTTAGATAATGAGGAATGTAACAGAGAGCAACTCCAGGGAACAGGGATTTCTTTCCCTTAAATATAGCCCCTCTATGGGGGAACCTAAGAAATCAAGGATTTCCATATCTGATTGTTGAGATTGACCAGATGCTTAATTTAGAAATCTGAATAGTTTTATTTCAAGAAATATTTAAATTAGTTCAATTAAAGGTATAGGACTGGACAACCAGACTCAGGGTGGTTCCTGGGACCCCATCAGCAGACACCCTTGGGTTTCATTCTACTCTTCACCATTGACCTGATTCAGCTCCTCCCACAGGAATCCATTGTGTTTCGTCCTGCTATCCACCAGCTTGGGCTCTGAATATCCCAATTCTTAGTTCCTTTCAACAAAGACTAAGAGCACAGGCAGTTCCCAGAGAAAGCAGACTAAGGGTGAACCAGGAATCCCAAAACAATCCCACTATCGCAGTGGCTGGGGGACAACACAAATGCCTATAATTTTCAGGATAAGTTGGGGACAGAGGGCTGAATTCTTGATCACCTTTCTAGCTCTGTGATAAATACCTTTGGCCAAGGTCATCTAAGCTAAGAGATCTTAATTCATCTACTTATTTATTCATTCAAACATTCATTCAATAAACATTTATGAGCACTTGCTCTGTGCTATGGACTAGGAAAACAAAATTGAATAAAAAAAGGATCTTATTCCTTCAGCTCACAGGCAAACACATAAACAGTTACTTCCCAGAGAGCTGCAGTATTTGAGGAAGGTCACATATAACTCAAAACATGAATTTAAAAATAACTGGTTGATATATGGTTTGAAATGGTTTTCATGTAAACTGATGTTTAAACTAAATGTGAATTCATTTACATAAGTAAACGTATTTGCACAAAAACCGTCCCCATTTCTTAAAGAGGTCAGCCGGCAGTAAATCAGAGCATGCCAGGATGATCTTCCTTGTGCTAGTGAGACATACCTTACTGCAGATAATATCTGCCATCTACCCGCTATGCCACTGTTGTTAAGGGTCTCAAATGCCAGTTGTAAATCCTCTATCCCTGTTTAACATTATTCAACCAGCAAAAGATGAATCAAGGATACCCTCTGTTCCGAGAGCATCAAAGAAACATTTTCCTTGTCTGACACAGATAAATCCAGATACATTCTTTTTGCCCCACTGCCAATGGATCTAAACTAACACTGCTTTATCAAGGTTGTTATAATAGGTCTTTCCCATTTTTTAAGTCAGTTTCATGGATTCACTTGGGGATGCAAAAAATTAATTCATCTTTTTTTTTAAAACCTTAAACCACTTACATTTCCTTGATATGTGTAAGTTAGTTGGTTTGGTTTGGGTTTTATATTCTACCCTTTTATACATCGTTCCATATTTTAAAGTTTTTGTGGTATGTGAAATACTGTGTGGGGTTTTTTTCCATTCAAATGTCTTAGGTTATTGATTAACTTCATTATATTTAACCATACAGTTGTTCACTAACACTGCACTATTACAATTTGCACAAGTGGCTGCCAGCAATGTACATTATATATTTAATAGGGTATTGTTATGTTACAGTAAACAACTTAGTACCTATATAGTTTCAAACAAGAGAAATCTTCAGTTTCTTGGTAATTTTAATATTTTTACAATTGTGTTAAAAAACACAATCTACGGATTGGTCAATGCAAACCTGGATAACCAAAAATAGATAACACATATATGACAAAACATGAACTCAGTACTTTTCTAGAACAAAGGAGGGCATGACTAGTGTCACAGGGAAGGTGGGATTAGGTGGGACACTGTTGGGGAGAGGTACGTTTGTAGGTGTCGAGGAAAAGCTGCACAGAATAGCTCTCATAATATAACTATTAATGGAAATAAAAGAGAAAATATGTTTTCTCAAAGCTAATACAGGGAGGATATAGGATGGCCTAATTGCCCTAAAAATTGAGGACCTTTTACAGAGAAGAGATGACATCCATACAATCAGTGTAAGGTCAGTCTCTGTGCCAACCATCTGATAAGCAATGGGATATGTCCTGCTGTTAAGGAGTATTCAAAACAAGATACTTATAATTATTTCCATAAACTCCCCCTCCAACCAGTTATCTCTCAACAATACCTAAATGCATTATAATAACAAATGGGCCTTCAAAAAACAAATCCAAAGGTCTATTTGGCCAACTAACTTTTATCGTCTTCCTATATAACGGGATAGTGTATGGCCCATAAAAGCAGCACCTTTCAGCTTCCAATTCAACTCAGCCACACACCTCTCAAGAAAAAGTTATAAGTCAAAATATTGTTGGTTCCCTTTAAAAAAAAAAATACAGAAAATAGCCCATTAGGATTTTTTCCCCCAAATAATTGAGGAGAAAATAACAAAGCAAAAGAAAATAACCGTGAAAAGCCTACCGTACTTTGTAACACTTTTTCTCATTTTTAGGCCACCATCACCGATTTTAAGTCATCACCACTTAAATTGCCTCACAGAGCATTTCACTTGGTGCACCTGTGAACAGATGCAATGCAAAGACAAACAACATATTCCTCTTTCCCAAGACACTGTAATGACCTCAGCACAAGACGTAGTGAAGAAAAGCTCCTTTCTATTATCTTTTCTTTTTTCTCTTTCTCTTTTCCTCCCTGATACCTGTAAAGACTTCCCTTGGAATGAATGTGGAACTCATCATTTGATGATGAATTTGCATGTCGATCGGCAGCCAGTGTAGCAGCCCTCAGATTAGGGACATTCCACTGCACACTAAAAGGCACAAAGAACAAGAAGTGCATTTCCATCTGCCCTTCCTTTCCAGTCAGTGCATTCCCAGCCGTGTCTATTGATGAGCACTTGGAACAATACCAAAATGCAGTGTAAGATCAATCCTGCAGTTTACTTCGCTGAGCTAAAGGAACAAAGAACAGAAGAAAGGCCTTAAACCCAGCCATCGTAAAGGGGCGGGATGAAGGATGAAAAATGGGTCTGATGGGCAGTTGCACAGAGTAAACGTATTTGGAGAAGCAGCAGCTCCAGCTGAGATAAAACCAATGATGATTTGTATTTTGTACTGTATCTTCAGGGGATAAAAGCACTTCTACCAGACAGCATCGGAGGCAAACTTGAAACACTGCAGTAAATGTTCCCTGTCAGGGAGAGAATAAAACCTCCCATAATTGCTGAGGAGTGTTAAATACCTGATTGTGCATGCCTCTCTCCTCCCATGGTGAGGCAACTCAACCAGGTCCTCTTTTTAACTCTACCAGCCCCTGGTAACCCAACAGTTGGCTGGGCCCTGCTGTCAACAAAGCAACAGGATACTGGGTTTTACTTGGGTAAATACCAGTAATTGTAATTTGTGGGATTATTTGTCTTTAAGCCTTTTTCAAGTTACTTCAAATAGGAAGCCCTGCAACATCACTGCTGACAAAGTAAGAGTTGCAGGGGGAGAGGCAGGGTTCGTGTTCAAATGCAAATATTTTGAGAAAGAGAAGGCGGGCTTACAAGGCCATTAAAGCAAAGGTGGGAATTTTCTTTCTGAATAAAGAGCAGATGCAACATGTTGCTTCACCATTTGGCAAAACCACGTGACAGTGGCCAACTGCAATGAGGAGGCACCCCAGGTAAAGGGTATGAGGCAGGCAAAGGCCGGAAACACACAGGCAAAACTGGGCACATCTCCCTTGACATGCCCTCCTCAGTTCTCCTCCCAGAGCTAGGTCCAGCGCATCCCTTAGTCTCGCAACTCAAGTGTGACCCGAAGACCAGCAGCATCAGAATCACCTGCGAGCTTGTTAGAAATACACAATCTCAGGTCCTGCCCCAGACCTGCTGAATCCAAGTCTCAAGAGGTGGGACCCAGTAAGAGTTCAGAACCACAGCTTTAGATTATACAAAAACCTTTCCTGACTCCTTCAGCACTCAGCATACCCTCTCTTCTCTGAATCCTGTGTCCCATATTGCTCTGCCAACCATAAGGCATCAACAACGCCTTTGCACACAGTGGGGATCCAACAAACACTTGTTGATTTGCCTTGGTCTTGCTGTTTTCCTGTGTATTTATGTGCCCTAATTCACCCATTAGATGTCAAATTCTTTGAGAACAGGGATTCATCCTCTCTTAGTCTTCTTTGAACCCTTCTCCATGCCTGGTACATATTGGTGCTCATTAATTATTGAAGGGTTGATCTGGGCATTGGGCCTCCTGTTTCTATTGGGGGATATTACAGTAAATGGTATTGAGTATATTCTTCACTGGCAAGGAAAGGTCAGCATTTTCCTACTTTAGTTACCCTGACAAAAGGACATGGCAGCCTAAACGGAGTGCAATTGGGCTCTCTTATTATCTTCAAGTGACTCAGTTCCTCCCATCTGCAAAGCAGGTGTGAAAAATCATAAATTTTGTTAAGCATTTTGTAGAGATATTAAAAATTAACTGAAAGACATTTATCCTTGGGGGAAAAAGTTCTGAGTAGATGCAATCTAGCATAATCTGTGAATGTGCAAAAGTCAAATGCACCCTTTTAACTTGGCTGTTTATGAGAAAGCCTATCACTAAGTTCTAAGCATTACATGGAGGTGATCCATTTTAATCCCCAAACAACTAAGTGAACTGGATATAATTTATTCTCAAGTAGGGTAAGGAAACTGAGGCCCAAGGAGATGAAATAATTTGCCCAAAGCCACCAAGTTACTCAGCAAAGCACAGATTCTAATACTAGGAGACTCCAGAGCCCATGCCTGTTCTTACACATCCCACTGGAGGAAAGAAAATTAGGGAATTAAACAATGCATCGAAATGCAACCTGAAGGTCTTTCTGTACACTCACAGGAATGGAAATGCCTGCCAACTGGAGGGACCTAAACTTTATCCACCAGAAAACAGATATGCTCAATGTGGCAACTTCGTAATTATAATAGCACAGGTAGGTGAAAGAAACAGCATAGCATAAATCCGTGTCTACACAAAGTCACACAGCTAAATTTTTCAACAAAAATATTCCACTAATCATCAAGATACTTATAAATAATGGGTCCCTGAATTTTTCACTTCTTCCTAAAATGTTTGGGAGACATATAGACTTAACTCACACGTCCAAAACTTCTTAAGGAGACTTGCCTCCAAAGAACTCTGACATTAACAAAAAACACATCAAGAATCTAACATGTTTCTTATTGTTCATATTATCTGAGCACAGAAAACAGACTAGACACCATACAGAACATTAAGGGAGACTCGATTTCAATCGAAAGTGTTCATAATATAAATTAGAAAGACACAATCTAAATTAAATAGACACAGTCTAAATTACATAAACAACATCATCAGAGCTCTGATTTCTTCCCAGCAGGGATGGTAGGAGAGGAAGTTTCCCAGAGTTTCTGACACACAGAAACTGGTCTGCGTTTCCCAGGTCATTCGTTAAATTTTATTGTGCACACTCTGGATCCAAATATTGACCTTGTTGTTTTTCTGACTGAGTCTAGCATGGCTGAAAATAACATTGACATCATGAGGTGGGGTGGAGGCATTAAGGGTGAGAATTTTACAGTCTTTCAGTGTGTTTCATAAGAATTGTATTTTTTTAGGAAATTTCAGCTTGACTAGAAAGGCTTTATTATCATCAAGTTTGCCACAAAAGGCAGAACTTCCTGCCTTGCTTGTTCTATGTTCTTCCATCAAAGAGTAGCCTGGTGCAGATGGAAAGTGCCCTCAGTGTATTCTCCTAAGCAGCACGAGGGAGTGGCTGCCTGCACCCCAGACAAGCCCCAAAGTCTGGGGCTTTATGAATGAAAATAAGACCATTAGCATCCTGTAACTGTATAATTCTCTAACACGGTTCTTTCTTAGCTAACAAAGCCTCTGAGCAGCCTCTTCCATAAAGATCTAAGGTGCAGAATAGTTAGATGGCCTGTTCAAAGTCACACAGGGAATTAGTGCAGAAGCAGGATGGAGATCACCTCTCTGGACACCTGGTCCACTGCTGTGCCCTCTGCCTGGTGCCAAAAGCAAATCCCCTTCTAGCAGAACTGGTCAAGGGAAATATGGTGCAAGCAAAATGTGAGCCACGTATATCCCTTTAAATTTTCTAGTGGCTACATTTTAAAAAGTAAGAAGAAAAGGTAAATCCAGTTTTAATAATAGATACTACTTAACCCAATACAACCATCATTTCAACAAGTAATTGGTATTAAAAATTGTTAATGAAATATTTTACATTATTTTTTCACATGAAGTCTTCAAAATCTTGGGTGTATTTCACACTTTCAGCACATCCCAATTTAGATGAGCCCCATTCCAAATGGTCAATGGCCACATGTGGCCACCTTATTAGATAAGGCAGCATTATAGCGTCTGTCTGAAATATTTGAAAAGCACAGCCCTGCCAAGGCCAGCCATGGGTCAGACAGCTCCTTCATGGTCAGGACTGCTGAAGTGAGACCCACACAACAGCTCCATTGGGAAGTGGGAGAAAGGTTTCCAGGCAGCCTCCAACCCTAAAGAGACTCTTATCCTTGATATAAAGCCCCAGAAACTATTAACATTTTCCCTCCCTACACTGCCAAGCAGACAGCATGCTCACTCAGACTCCTGCAAGCCCTGAAGGGTCACTGCAGAGGAGAGCTGCAACACATGTCTCTGACGGTTTATTAAGGAAAATAGAGAAAGCACATTTAGCGTTGCCACAAGTATCTACCAGGTGACAACTCTGTGTCAAGCATGGAGCTCTGTTCTGGAGATACAGCAGTGAACAAAATCGACAAGCTCCTTATAGAGCTCACCTTCTAGTGGCGACAACCTGAGAGATAAACAAACACACATGCAAAAAATAATTACAATCTGTGATAACCCCTACAAACGAAATTAAAAGGATAAAGAGAAAGTGACATCTAGTGAATGTTCACTACAAACCAGGCACTGAGCTAGTCTCCTTTACCTGTGTTAGCACCATTTATGAGTGCTTAAAGCATATCAGAAAATATGCTAGACTATTTATTTATATTAGCACTTGTTCTCACAATAATCTTGCAATCTCCATTTTACACATAAAGGTCACACCACTAGTAAATGTAATATCCAGGATCCAAGCTCAGAACAGACAACACCATTCTCTTTCTACTCCACCATGATGCCATTCATTTTTATATCATGTGGATTTGTTGAACAGCAATAAGGAATAGAAACTGCACCAACCCTGTGTGGGCTAGAAAGAGACTCTACTTTAAGAACTAAACTTCAAGCCATTTAAAATAAGATTTCTAAAAAGCGCTGAAATGCAGACATCAATTCAAGCATCAGGGCATGGTGGGTGAGGGATTACCAATGGGCTGCATCTCCCAGACGAACTCTTGAGGATGCCCGAGAATGGTGTGAGGGCATCTGGGCTCAAGGCCAAGTAGGCCTTAATCAATTAGCTATGTGTGCTCTGTCTGGGGACAGGTAGAAGAGACACACTGGCTAAGTATTTATTATCCCTGAGTCTGACTCAAGGCCACCACAAACCCAGGAACAAACCCCTGGATCCTGGATGAAGAAATGGATCTAACCTGAGACCATACTTTGGTTAAACACCAGTCAAAATCAGTGAGTTTGGGCATATTTAGCATCCTGGGGCTTCATCATCAGATCTGAGCCCCCCACAGGACCCAGGGCAAATCCATGGACACTGAACTGCCTACAAGGTAGATTCAGGCCCAGACCACTCCAGGTTAACATCTTACCAAAACTCCAGTGAGGCGGGCTTAGTAGTTGACAACCAAATTACACTGTAGTTGTAACTTATTTGTAATTTGCCAATGATTTATTTATTATTAAATTACTTACGTATAATTTGTTAAATCTACATCGCAGTGTAGATTTGGTCATTTTCCACTAATCATTTTGTTGCATTTTAAAAGCCTCAGGTTAAAAGTACTTCTTTCAGGTTATATAAGCACAAATACCTAGGCAAGCAGAACCAAGAGGTGTTTCCATCCTAACACTGAGGCCCCTAATGGGAAGACATCGCTTTAGGTCAGCAGTTTCCACACGGGACACTGAACTGGGGACAAACTACATTACCAGTGCCATTTCTCTCCCCAGGGACTGGTTTACCTAGACCACATGTCCCACTAAGTCAGAGGAGGATTTCCAAAGACCAAAGGAGTCACACACAACACAACAGCACCCCCTATGCAGCTCATGCTCCTCCCCCATCCTCTCTAATCCCAGGAAATGGTTACACTACCTTCCAAAAGAGACCACCTCAAAATCTCCTATGACTCCTACCTCGCCAACCTAAACCCTGATATTACAATGTTTTCCACAACAGTCAGTCACAGGGAATGTGAAAATCTCCCTCCCTTCCGATCATGGCACAGTCACAGGAGAACATAATCTTTGGATGAGCAAACTTCCTCTTCAAACAAAGGAATATTTCTCCCTGTGCGGCGGGAGACATTTAGCCCTTCTAATATCCCCTGTTGCGGAAGGTGAGCCTTCCAGGCTTCACTGATGGGGATAATTACAAGGGGATTTTCAGTCAGGGCCTACAGGTGAGAAGAAGGGAGGGCGGGAGGAGAAAAAGCAAGAATCCCGACCGTTTTTTCATGTCAGGGAAACACCTTCATGCTCAAAATGAGCATAGATTCTTGATCACTGACCTCCCCCTCACGTAAAAAGTCTTCTCGTGGGTGAAAAGATGCTTGTAAATACGGTTCCCACAGTCCGAGATGTTGAAACGTCTGAGAGACTCTAGCACTTCTCGGCCCGGCCCACAGAAGTGCCATGCCAGGGAGACACTCTCTCACAGCCTCTGCCATCTTTACTTCACATTGTCTGCAAGCAGCCAGGGTACATGCTGACAGTCACGGCACAGGTAAAGCTGCTCACACACACCAAAAAAGCAGAAAGCCTACTACCGCCTGGAGTGTCCAGGTACCCACCAGTCAATCTGCTTCGACTGCCGGGCCGCTCAGAAGCCTCATTTCAAGGGCAACGCATCAGAGAAGAGGAGAGATGTAAAAGGCAAAAAGACAGCTGACTGCCATCTAAGGTGAGCGTCTCTGTGGACAGGTGTATTTCCAGTTCGGTGATGGGAGCTGGAAAGCAGGACACGGGCTGTCCTAAAGAGCCTGCACAGAGCCACCTGCTCCAGCGAGCACAGGGACACCCTGACCTTGTCTAAGTGCGAGGGGAGATCTCGTCTGCCTCTCCACCACCTGGAACTTCTGCAGCGCCTGGGCACACCTCCCAACCAGGAAAAGAGTGAGACGTTATTTGTGGAACATAACACTAGATGCATTTCAAAATGCACTCAAAATCTCCATTTTCCTTTATTTTGGTTGATCGGTTGGTTGGTTTGTCGGCTGGTTGGTCAATTTAACCCGCCCTCCTTCACACCTCTTGTAACCAGATGTCTAGCCCCTCGGTGGGAAAAAGCGAAAAGGAGAGAGGATTCTTCAAAGGATGGTATGTTGGGGTATATTATTTCTGAAGGAGAGCAACATGGAGTAATAACATGTCATGTTTTTATGTTACTCAGAATAAAAATACATTTGGCCTCCTTTCTTAGAAGAAGAACCTCCCTGAGCCCTGCATCTCAGGAAAGGGATTGGACCTCACACCTTTCCCTGCACGTCCAGACTGTTCCACTTCCAAGACATTAGTTGAGCAATGAAGTGACCAGGAAGGAAGGAGAACTCTCACTAAACTTTTGTTATTTTATTACACACTTTGAAATACATTCAATTTCTTGTAGTTCTGTTTTTCAAAGATTATTCACATATACACACACACACACAGTGTTTACCAACACAAAGAATAGGTACTTGCAGTTCCCCTTCCCTGGTGCGCACAGGCTGAAGGACAGAGTGTTCTGGGGCACAAGTGACTCACTCCCACATGCAGCTGGAGGACTGCAGAAGCAGGGCTCAGAGAGACCTGCCCAAAGTCAAACACACAGTTCCGACACTGGGGCTAAACTTCACCGAAATGTGTGCACTAAGAAGTAAAGGAAGGAAGAAAAGACAAAGGAAGCAAAAAAGGACAGAAAGGAGAGGATGGAGAGAAGGAGATCCTAGAGCCTGTCTAGGATCCTAGCATCTTTTCCTGTTCCTGTCCCCTTTTTCTTGTGTGAGCCACTGGGAAAGTAAGCAGGGGGACGGCAGAGGATGGGGCAGTCCTCCTCCCCCTTCTATGATGTCACCTTCCTTGCCACAAGTGTCCTTCCTCCCAAACCTTTCTTTCTCCACCTCTCCTTCTCTCCCTTTCTCTAACTCTGTCTCGTAAAATTTCTTCTGTGTGTACTAACCTTGTGCTTCTCTCCACATTTGCTCTTATCCAGTTTTCCTTCACATTCCATTTCAAAATTAGTTGCTCTTTTCAAAACTGAACACTAACCTAGACCCAGAATCATCTTAAGGATTATCCATTCCTCTGCAGACTTTTCCTCCTTTACACCCAATGTCCCCCAACTCTGTCTCCTATCCCCCATGACAAGGGCTTCCCAAGTCTCTGGATTGAAAGTCCACTCGCTTCCCTCCCAAGGTTTCCCCATGTGCTCCAGCAGGGCTCCACCACCAGTTAGACCAGATGCCCGCCCCCCGCCCCCCCACCCCGACAGGTATAGTAAACACATGCTGGGATCAAGGAAGCTATTAATAATAATACCATTAAACAGGCCCTGGCAGGCTGGGGTTAATCTAGAAACACACATGCTCATCACACACGAAACCCATAATACACAATGAGGGAGAATCTTAATTCTCCAACTCACTAGCATTCATTTATATTCCGAAGTCACCACCTCTCTCCCAACGGAATCATTCAGCACAGTAGGATTTTCTCTGCTCAAACCCACCTTCACTTTAAAAGAACTGAAAAGGCTGGGCTTAGTTCCTGTCGCGGGCATCAAGGCTTTTTCTCTTTGACAACTGGCCTGGGGATCTGCAGCTTCATCTCTTCATCTTTTTTTTTTTTTTTCCTATACACACATGTGCAAAACCCACAGCATCCTTACTGAAAGCAGTATACAGAAGGGTTCACACTGACCTAGCATTGGATGATCTTGCAAGCTAGAATAATGTGATATTAATTTTCGACCAATATGGGTTAAAATGAGCTGCCCCCCACCCCTCCGTGAGAAAGAACCCAGAGGCTGTCCGTCTCACCTCTGGTTTGACTTTAATAGAATCTGCCCAACACAGAAGTAAGGGTAGTGACAAGAGTTTGGCTCCACAGCTGCCACCCCTGAAAGCAGCTGCCCTTTAGCACTCCTTCCAGCCAGAAGGAGCAGGAAAGGTCTGTGCTTGTAATGTCAAAGGGAGGCAAAGACACATGCCAGCCTACCAAGCAACCTAGAGCGGAACCCGCTGAGCCTGTTCTGGCGCCTGCAGTTACCAACTCCCACCTGGAGTCTCCTGAACCCAGGCAGGAACCATCTGGGTCATCCAAAGGTTCCATCTGTTTTCTCCAAAAAGCCATCACCTGTTTAAAAAAAAAAAAAAAAAGCCTACAGGGGAGCGCCCTGCACCACCCTAGATCATCCAGAAATGTTCCCCTCCTTACTCCGTTGTTTTCCAATCCCGATTTTGCAAAACTGCAGGTGGCTCCCCCTCATTTCAAAGTATATTGAGAAATTCTTAGATTCAATTCTCAAGACAAAACTCATTCCATTCCGTTTCATTTTTGAAAGTGTCCGGCACCACATTTCAGAGGAAATAGAGAGTAAATTAAAGTTAAAATTAAGCAAAGGACTACTAATACTCTTGTATCCCGCAAAATAGTAATACTATTAACTGTATTACATGCAGGACAAAAATATTCAAGTCACCTGATTTACTGGGGACCTTTGAACTTTAAAGAAGTACTGGACCCAGGGGTTTTTAAGCAGCTCTTCGGCTTTGTGCATAGAGATGAACTCTGGCTCAAATTACATTTCCCCATCCAGCCATTCCTTCACAGATGTGACCTCAGACTGGTAACGATCTGCACCACTGCCTTCTGTGTTCCTTCCCCAAACTGGCTTCACATGAAATGCAATCAGAGAAATAGATTTGCTCCCAGTGGTGGCCACTGCCTGTATGAAACAGTGGCCATTTCTGGAGATGAAATATAATTTCCGCTACTGTGCTCATAGGCACGCCAATGTTTTTATTCACTCGTTCATTCATAATTCAACAAGTAAGAATGGAGCCTCTATTCTCTACCAGGTCCAATGCTAGGTGACTGAGATACAGAAGTGAACAAGAGCAACCTATCCCTCCTGTCCTTTGAAGCCGATATTAATTAATTAATAATACGTGACTCAAATGATTGCAGACCAGAATAAGTGACATGAAAAGATAAACAAGGATCTAAAATAGAGAGTAACAGGTAGGACTGACCTCTGCATTTAAGCAGAGACTGACTAAAAGAAGGAGAAGGAACTCACAATGCTAAATTCCGGGCACTGCCTTCCAATTATTATACATTCAAGGGGAGGAAGAGCAAGCGCAAAGCCCCTGAGGTTGGAAAGAACTTGGTGAGTGCAGAGATTGAAGGCATGGTTTTCCTGGTGCATAGTAACCAAGGGGAGAATAGAGCAGAAGGAGACAGTGTCCACTACCCCGTTACAGATGTGCCCAGCTGCCCGTCTGCTCCCTCTTTCTGAAGGAAGTACATCAGAATGCAGTCAGGAAGAGGAATGACATAGATAGAGATGGCCCTGAATCTGCTTTAATTTGTAAAAAGAAGCAATCACAAACTTTGAGACTTTAAATGACATGGGTAATATACTGTTTGTGGCATACCTCAGTCCTGAGAATACCACACCATCATCTTGGAACACCATGTTTGAAGATCTGGAGTCCCACAATCCTGGCTCCTAATGCTGGTCCACACCCCTTAACCTGTCTGAGATTCAGTCTCCAGCTGACACATGATGAGATTTGCTAACAGGACTGACTTAAGAAGGCACATCTTCACTAAATGCTACCCTGAGTAGTAATCCTTTGGATATTTACTTAAAACTCATTAACTGATTGATACTTTATCAAATAAACAACTTCTGCTTAAGCCAGTCGTAGAGCCCACTTGCCCAGCAAACACAAAAATGAATGCTCTATAGTAGGGCTGTCCAACAGAAATGTGATGTAAGCCAAAAGTGTGAGCCACCTGTATAAGTCTAAATTTTCTAGTAGCCATATTAGAAAAAGGTTTTTAAACACAGAGAAATTAATTTAATAATATATTTAACCAACATATTTGAATAATTTATAATTTTAACATGTAATCAATGTTTTTAAAATTATTAATGAGACGTTTTACATTCCTTTTTTTGTATTGTCTTGGAAATCGGGTATGTATTCCACACTCACAGCACATGTCAATTCGAATTAGCCACATTTCAAGTGCTTAATAGCCACATGAGGCTACTGGCTGCTATAACGGACAGTGAAGCTCTATAGAGACAATCAGACTTTTAGACATTTGTACCCTACGAGCTGTCTTAAGTATAACTGCAAGACTGATGAAGGTTAAGAAAAAGTAAACAAAGCAATACAGAGAGAGCAAATCCCATGCTTCAAAAGTCCATTCTGGTTTCTGAGTGTTGATGAAACTTTCAACTTTCCTGCCTTCCTGAACTATTACTCATGGAGCATTCATTTAATCATCTATGTATTCATTCATTCAACAAACAGTAACTGAGCACCTTCTATTGTCCAGGTACCAGGTGCCAGGGACACAGACACGAACAAGCATAATTCCTGCCCACAAGATGTTCCGTATTTAGGTAGGAATCACCTGACCCGATGAGTAGTCAGCACTCCTCAAGATTCCTCCCTCCCCAGCCAGAATTTTGGGGAAATAGATTCTCGTTTAGACTCCTCTACTAACAAGCTGTGAATCCCAGAGAAAGCATTTTCCCCATCAGAGCCTTTGCTTCCTAATCTGTAAAATGCGAGTTAATCTGAACAACTAATAAGCGTCCTTCCAGTCTGAGATGGCAGCTTCAGCCTGAACCCCACTACCCTGTTTCTTATCCTAATGATGTGTGGGAACATGGGAGAGCAAGCTGAAGAAAGGCCCCTCCCCTACCTCCACCCACAGGAGAAGATGCAGCTTTGTTTTCTTCTGAATCCTTTCCCCCCTGGGCCTTCTGTGGTTGCAGGAGTGGTCTAGCTTTGTTTTACTTTGCTTGGTTTTAATTACATTCAAAATTAGCAAAACAATCCCCATAGTCCACCTAGCAGGGTAATTGGCCCATTTGGTACATCTGACTATGTGGCGAGACCCCCCTGTCATTACACCAGAGCCCCACACGTATTCTGCTCCCAGGTAGATGATGGCTAAGGAACCCAGAGAGCTTATCTAGCCCATCATTAACCTCATTTTGAGACAGCCCCAGAGGCAGTCCTTCAGCCACCGGCACAGCCAGCTGTCAACTGTGTCAAGCCAGTAACATATTAGTTAGCAGGGGAGCAATCCAAAGAGGTAACCATAGATCCAAATGCCTAAAAGATATTCTGGAATGTGGTAATTACGTCCTGCAGCTGCCAAGGGGGTCCTCTGAGAGTTCACAGATAGTAGTTGTACCACGGGAAGAAGAGGATGGGTAACAGCAGCCAAGCTGTTAATAACAAACAACAGGTCTTGGTGGGAACTCACCGAACAGTCCTCCACACTTCAGTCCTGATCTATCTTCAGGTTCCTGCAACTGTTCCCAGGAGACTGGCTCCCTTCGTGTGGGCGCTGTGTATTCTGTTCCTGAACACAAGAGATAAGGGGCAGAGGGAAAAGCGGTAAAGTTAAGAGTAAATAATAGGTGGGTTAAAAGGAGAATATTCTTGGTGTTACCATGGATTCTTTGGCTCTGTTCTTGTAAGTGAAATTTCCCAATTTCCATGTTTTTAAAAAACAGGCAATTTTCATACTTTTTTTAATAGTTCTTTTGTTTGTATTACTAAGCAGTTATTCCATTGTACGTATACCAAAATTTTTTTATCCATTCACTTGTTGATGACCATCTGAGTTGTTTACAGATTTGTGCTATTACAAACAAAGCTACCGTGAACATTTGTGTATGAGAGAATGTGGCAAGTGTCAGTTAACATTTGGTGAATTCAGGTGATGGGTATGTGGGTTCACTACACTATTCTTGCAACTTTTTCTATGTTTGAAATTGTTTCAAAATAAAAACATACAAAATGAAGTACGATTCTTACTGAACCTGATTAAAAGACACTTAAAACTTTTAAGACAATTATCATATGGTAAAATTGACTTTTAGTGTACAGTTCAATGAATTTTGAGACATGTATACATATGTAACCACTACCACAATTGAACATTTCCATCGCTCCAAAAAAACCCCTCTGCTATGCCTTTATATTCACACTGTCTCCCGAATCCTAACCCCTGGCAACCAGTGATCTCTATATTCCAACCATTCTCTTTTCAAGAATGTCATATAAATGGAATCATACAGTATGTAACCTTTGAGACTGGCTTCAGTATAATATATTTGAAATGCTGCATGTGTCCAAATCGCTGCATGTGTCCAAATCGCTGCATGTGTCCAAATTGCTGCATGTGTCAATAGCTCATCCCTTTGGGTTGCTCAGTAGCCTCCACCTGTTGGACACTTGGGTTAGTTCCAGTTTGGGGCTATTATGGCCAGAGCTTATAAAAACATTTGTATACAAGTTTTTATGTGAGCACAAGTTTCATTGCTCTAGGATAAATACACAGGAGCATGAATGCTAGGTCTTCAGTAAGAGTATGTTTAACTTTATAAGCAACTGTCAAACTTTTCTAGTAGGGCTGTGCTATTTTGAACACCTGCCAACAATGGATAAGTGTTCCCAGTTGCCCCTCATCTTAAACAGCACTTGGTGTTGTCAGGTTTTGGGGTGTACTGGTATAGGATTGTGTTTTTTAAACACAAGGTATAGTTGATTTACAACATTAGTTTCAACTACACTGAACACCTATATTAGGTGTATAATATAATAATTCAAATTTTTTATAGATAATAATCCATTTATACTTATAAAGAAGTACTGGCTAGATTCCATGCACTGTACAATACACCCTTGTAGCTTATTTATTTTATACATAGTACCTTATACCTTATACCTATTAGTCCCCTACCCCATCTGAGCCCCAACTCTCTTCCCTCTGCCCACTGGCAACCACTGGTTTGTTCCATGTGTGAGTCTGTTTCTTTCTTTTTTTGTTATATTCACTAGTTTGTTTTATTTTTTAGATTCCACATATAAGTGATAACAAACAGTATTTGCCTCTGTCTGCCTTAATTTCACTTGGCATAATACCCTCCAATTCCATCCATGTTGTTGCGAGTGATAAAATTTCATTCTTTCTTATGGCAGAGTAGTATTCCTGTGTGTGTGTGTGTGTATACACACACACACACACACATGACATCTTCTTTATCCATTCAGCTATTGACGGAAACAGGTTGCTTCTATATCTTGGCTATTCCATAATGCTGCTATGAACATTGGGGTGCACGTATCTTTTCAAATTAGTGTTTTCAATTTCTTCGGATATATACACGAAGAATTGCTGGGTGGAACTGCTGGATCATATGCTAGTTCTATTTTTAGTTTTTTGAGCAACCTCCATACTGTTTTCCACAGTGGCTGCACCAATTTACACTCCCACCAACACTGTACAAGGGTTCCCTTTTCTCCACATCCTCATAAACATTTGTTATTTGTGGTCTTTTTGATGATAGCCATTCTGACAGGTGTCAGGTGGTATCTCACTGTGGTTTTGATTTGCATTTCCCTGATAATTAGTTATGCTGAGCATCTTTTCATGTGCCTATTAGCCATCTGTATGTCTTCTTTGGAAAAATGTCTATTCATTTCTTCTGCCCACTTTTAATCAGGTTGTTTGGGGGTTCTTTTTGATATTGAGTTGTATGAGCTGTTTACATATTTTAGATATTAACCCCTTATTGGTCATATCATTTACAAATATTTTCTCCCAATAAGTAGGCTGTCTTTTCCTTTTGTTGATGGTTTCCTTTGCAGTGCATTTAACTCAGTCCCATTTGTTTATTTTTGCTTTTATTTTCTTTGCCTTAGGAGAGAGATCTAAAAAGATATTGCTAAAATTTATGTCAAAGAATGTTCTGCCTATGTTTTCTTCTAGGAGTTTCATGGTTTCTGGTCTTACATTTAGGTCTTTAATCCAATTTTAGTTTATTTTTACATATGGTGTGAGAGAATGTTCTAATTTCATTCATAGCTGTTCAGTTTTCCCAGCACCACTTACTGAATAGGCTGTCTTTTCTCCGTTGTATATTCTTGCCACCTCTGTCATAGATTAACTGCATGGGTTTATTTCTGGGTTCTCTAGTCTATTCCATTGATCTGTGTGTCTGTCTTTATGCCAGCACCATACTGTTTTGATTACTGTAGCTTTGTAGCATAGTCTGAAGTCAGGGAGTGTGATACCTCCAGCCCTATTCTTCTTCCTCAAAGTTGTTTTGGCTATTCAGGGTCTTTTGTGTTTCCATACAAATTTTAAAATTATTTCTTCTAGTTCTGTGAAAAATGCCATTGGTATTTTGATAGGGGTTGTACTGAATATGTAAATTGCCTTGGGTAGTATAGTCATTTTAACATTAATTCTTCTACTTCATTAACATGGTGTATCTTTCCATCTGTTTGTGTTGCCTTCAATACACAGTATTGAAGTACAGGTTTTTTACCTCTTTAATTAGGTTTATTCCTAGATATTTTATTCTTTTTGATGCGATTGTAAATGAGATTGTTGCTTTAATTTCTCTTTCTCATAATTGTTAGTGTATAAAAATGCAACAGATTTCTGTATATTAATTTTGTATCATGCAACTTTACTGAATTCATTGATGAGCTTTAGTAGTTTTTGGTGGCATCTTTAGGATTTTCTATGTACTGTATATTGTCATCTTCAAACCATGACAGTTTTAATCTTCCTTTCCAATTTGGATTCTTTTTATTTCTTTTTCTTGTCTGCACTGTAGCTTCCAATAATATGTTGAATAAAAGCGGGCATCCTTGTCTTGTTCCTGATCTTACAGGAAACACTTAAAGCTTCTCACCATTGACTATGATGTCAGTTGTGGGCTTAATACATATGATCTTTATTATGTTGAGGTACATACCGTCTACACAAACTTTCTGGAGAATTTTTTTCATAAATATATGTTGAATTTTGTCAAAAGCTTTTTCCACATCTATTGAGATGATCATATGGTTCTTATACTTCAATTTATTAGTGTGGCGTATCACGTTGATTGATTTGCAAATACTGAACCATCCTTGCATCCCTGGGATAAACCCAACTTGATCATGGTGTATGATCCTTTTAATGTATTATTGAATTTGGTTTGCTAATATTTTGTTGAGGACTTTTGCATTTATGTTCATCAGTGATACTGACCTGTATTTTTCTTTTTTTGTGATATCTTTGTCTTGGTATCAGGGTGATGGTGGCCTCATAGAATGAGTTCAGAAGCATTTCTTCCTCTGCAATCATTTGGAATAGTTTCAGAAGGATAGGTGTTAACTCTCTCTAAATGACTGGTAGAATTCACCTGTGAAGCCATCTGGTCCTGGACATTTGTTTACAATTATTTTATCTTCTTGGATTGATCCCTTGATCGTTATGTAATGTCCTTCTTTGTCTCTTATTACAGCCTTTGTTTTAAAGTTTGTTTTGTAAGCTATAAGTATTGCTACCTTGGCTTTCTTTTGATTTTCATTTGCATGGAATACCTTTTTCCATCTCCTCACTTTCAGTCTCTGTGTATCTTTAGATCTGAAGTGAGTCTCTTGTAGGCAGCATATATGTGGGTCTTGTTTCTGTATCCATTCAGCCACTCTATGTCTTTTGATTGGAGCATTTATCCCATTTACATTTAAAGTAATTATTGATATGAATTTATTGCCATTTTGTTAATTGTTCTGGGGTTGTTTTGTCGTTACTTTTTTCCTTTCTTCTTTTATTCCCTTCCCTTGTGATTTGATGACTACCTTTAATGTTATGTTTGGGTTCCTTTCTCTTTTTTGTGTGTGCCTCTATTATAGATTTTTGGTTTGTGGTTACCAAGAGATTTATATATAGCAGTCTATATATATATATGATTGTTCTAAGTTGTTGGTCTATTAATATCAAACACATTTTAACAGCCCTGCATCTGTACTCTCCTCCCCTCACCATTACTGTTTTTGACATCACATTTCACATCTAATTGTTTTGTGTGTCCTTTAACTGCTTACTGTGGATATAAATGATTTTACTACTTTTGTCTTTTATTCTTCCTACTAGCTTTGTATATGAATTATTTACTACCTTTACTGCATATTTGCCTTTACCAATGAGCTTTTTCCTTTCATAATTTTCTTGTTTCTAGCTATGACTTTTTCTTTTTCACTTAGAGAAGTTCCTTTAACATTTCATGTAGAGCTCGTTTGGTGGTGCTGAACTCTCTTTCAGTGTTTGCATGTCTGTAAAACTTTTTATTTCTCCATCAGATCTGAATGAGAGCCCTGTCAGGTAGAGTATTCTTGGTTGTAGGTTTTTCCCTTTCATAACTTTAAATATACTCCCTTCTGTCCTTCAGAGTTTCTGCTGAAAAGTCAGCTGACAGCCTTATGGGAGTTCCCTTGTATGTGACTTGTTGCTTTTTCCTTGCTGCTTTTAATACTCTATCTTTAAATTTTGCCATTTTAATATCAATGTGTCTTGGTGTGGTCCTATTTGGGGTGATCCTGTTTGGGATCCTGTGATTCCTGGACTTGGATGTCTCTTTCCTCTCTAGGTTAGGGAGGTCTTCAACTATTATGCCTTCAAATATGTTATTTGCTCCTTTCTCTCTTCTCCATCTGGGACCCGTATAATGTGAATGTTAGTGCACTTGATGCTGTCCCAGAGGTCTCAAACTGTCCCCATTTCTTTTTATTCTTTTTCCTTTTTTCTGTTCAGTGTCAGTGATTTCCACCATTCTGACTTCCAGCTTGCTGATCCGTTCCTCTATGTCAGTCTATTGTTGATTCCTTCTGGTGTATTTTTCATTTCAGTTATTATTTTCTTCATCTCTGGTTGCTCTATGTATTTTCTAAGTCTTTGTTAAAAACTTCTTAAATTCTCACTCTATTCATCCATTCTTCTCTTGAGTGATTTGATCGTCTTTGTAACCATTAACTTGAACTCCTTCTCATGTAGATTGCCTATATCCACTTCACTTAGTTCTTCTGGGGTTTTATCTTGTTCCTTCATTTGGAACATGTTCCTCCATTTGGAACATGTTCCTCTGTCACCTAATTTTGCCTAACTTGCTATTTTTTATTTCTATGTATAGGGTAGGTTGGTTACATTTCCCAACTCTGGAGATGTGGCCTTCTATAGGAGACGTCCTATGTATTCCAGTAGCACACTGCCCTCATCACCAGAGCTATATGCTCTGGGGTGACCCCTATGAGGGCTACTTGGGTCCTTCTGTTGTGGCGGGCTGACTACTGTGGGTGGTCTGGTACAGATGGCTGGTCCTTGGTCCAGTTGGTTGCCAGGCTGCCTTTTGCGAAGGCTGCCAGCTGCTGGTTGCGCAAGGTGACTGGCTGCAGAATCCTGGTGCAGGAGAGGGGAGGTGGGTAATGCAAACTCACTGGTTGGTATAGTCGTGGCCCAGGTAATCCCAGGGCTGGTTCCCTCCCACCAGTGGGTGAAGCCAGGTCTGGGGCTAGTACTGGCCCACTAGCACGCAGAGCCAGGTCCTGGGGTCTGGCTGCAGGGCCCAGGGATCCCAGAGCTGGTGTGGGATTGCTGGTAGTTGGGACCAGCTCCTGACACAGCTGGCTGTGGGTCTGGGGTGTCCCAAAGTTTGTGTTGGTCTGCTGGTGGTCAGGGCCAGGGCCCAGCCAGTCCCAGGGCTGGTGCTAGCCTGGCTGGTAGGTGGGTGGGCCTGCAGGCTGCGGGGCTATGGTTGTCCTGGGAATAATGTCCACCCACTGGTGGGTCAGGCTGGTCCCAAGGCTAGAGCAGGCTTGTTGGTGGGCAGGGCCGGGGATTCTGGGGCTGGTGTCTGCCCACTGATGGGCACAGCTGGGTCCCGAAGTCTCTGTCTACAGAGTCCTGCGGGTCCTGGGTCCAGTGCCTGTGCACTGGTTTGTGGGGCCAGCTCCTGAGCCCTCTAGTGGGCAGGGCCATGTTGGGGTAGCTGTTGGCTCTGGGCATCTTAAAGCAGCCTGTGTAATGGTGGGTTGGGCTGTGTTCCCACCCAGTTACTTGCTTGGCTTCAGGCATCCCAGTACTAGTGCCTACAGGATGGTGGGCAGGGGTGGGGCTGAGTCCTGAGGCTAATAAGCTAGAGGGAGGATTCCAAAATGGCACTTGCCAGCACCAGTGTTCATGGGGTAGGAGCTCCCCAAAATGGCTGCCATCTGTGTCTGTGTCCACAGGGTAAGCTCAGTTGTCTCCTGCCTCTGCAGAAGATTCTCCAAGATCGGTAGGTGGGTCTGACCCAGACTCCTTTCAAATTACTGCTTCTGCCCTGGGTCCTGGAGCATGTGGGATTTTGTGTGCACCCTTAAGAGTGTATTCTCTATTTCCCACAGCCCTCTGGGTCTCCCAAAAGTGAGCCCTGCTGCCCTTCAAGGCCAAATGCTCTGGGGGCTCCTCTTCTTGGTGCAGGGTCCCCAGGCTGGGGAACCTGATATGGGGCTCAAACTTCTCACTCCTTGGAGAGAGCCTCTGCAACTATAATTATTCTCCCATTTGTGGGTTGTCCACCGGGGGTGTGGGACTCGACTATATACTGCGACTCCACCCCTCTCACCCACCTCATTGTAGTTCCTTCTTCATATCTTTAGTTATAAAAGATCTTTTCTAATATGTTCCAGTTTTCTTCATCAATAGTTGTTCTGTAAACAGTTGTAATTTTGGTGTGCCCATGAGAGGAGGTGAGCGCAAGGTCTCTCTACTCCGTCATCTTAAAAGTCTTGATTCAATTTTTCATACTTTATCCCAAAATAGCTTTTGCCTAGTTTGCTTTTCCATTGACAGTAAAAATAGAAGACAAGGCATCAAATGACCCAAAGTTTCAACTTAGGGGATTCACTAGATGTGAGTGGAACCAGGGGCTCTAGAATATCCGAAAATTTGAGTAAAGCCAATAAATTTGCCCTTTCAAGAAACTTCAGCTGTGCTGTTCAATATAACCCATATACCTTAGCCATCACCATTTGAGTCAGCGTCCAGTGTGGAACTCATCTTTCAAAGCTGCATGCAACATTTGGTTGTGAGGCTCTGCAAACTATATTCCCACTCACAAAAGATGGCACATCCTGAACCCACAGCAGTCAATGCTAGTTGATCATGATAATAATTCTCACAGAGCCCACCCAGACTCAGACTCAGAACGATTTTCAACCCGGAACCTTAGGCACCACTTACTAATTGATCAGAGTTGACATGTCATTCTGACCTAGAATCTCCCCTGAATTATAAATGGATCACATGTATTAGTTTCCTATGGCTGCTGTAACAAATTACCATAAATTTAGTAACTTAAAACAATACAAGTTGAGCTTAGAATCCTAGAGGTCTAAAATGGAGAATTCCTTCTCCAGGCATTAGGGAAGAATCTGCTTCCTTGCCTTCCCAGCTTCTAGAGGAACCCACATTCCTTGGCCTATGGCCCCTTCCTCCTCTTCAAAGACAGCAGCCTACAACAGAGCATCTTCTCTCCTCTCAGACTTCTGCTTCCACCTGTACATCGTCTCTCTCTTACTGCCTCCCTCTCATAAGGACCTTTGTGATTACATCAGGCTCATCCTGAAAATACAATATAATCTTCCCATCGCAAGTTCCTTAGTTTAATCACACCTGAAAAGTCCTTTTTGCCATGCACAGTAACATATTCATAGATTCCAGGGATTAGGATGTGAACATCTTTGGGGCCGTTATTCAACCTACCATACCATGTCTTGTAGAAGATTCCCTTGTAGGACCACAGAAGAGGTCTCTTGGTAAGATTTACCTGTGGGGTCTGAGTATATACCAACATGAACTGAGAAGCTTGATTCACCCAAATTTCCAATTATTAATTATTAATGAACAACAGTGATCCTTCAACCAAACACAGAATCAAAATATGTCTTTGGACCAATCACCCCATGCAGTCCACTAAGATATACCATTAAAATGTCAAAATATTTTTCTACCTGAAGAGCATTAAGTTGGATTTGCCCTTTTTTCTGGTCTTCTGGTCTTGTACCAGGTAGATAGATAGATAGATAGATGATAGATAGATAGATAGATAGACAGACAGACATGCAGCCTTATAAAAATTAGTTGTAATTGTTCCTTTAACGCACAGCATTTGAAAACTAAATAATAACTGAACCACAACTGAACGTCTTGTCTTTTGAGGCTTCAGTAACTACATGACAATTTGCCAGGACCTAAGGTGAGAAGGATGCAGCTCTTAACTGTGCCCCTCTCTTGTTTAGCTTTTTATTAAGATTCCCACTCTTATTACATGTAATGGAGGTTGGTTTCATTACTGCCAATCTGCAAGCTGCTACAGTCACTCTGGGAGACATTAGCATGTCACCACTGAACCAGCTGGGTCACAGAGTTCTGAAATAGGTCTTACTTCTTAGCTTTAAGAACAAAAAAATTAACCACAGAGAGAACAGCATTCCCTGACTTTCAGCACCACCCCAGGACAATGGCAGTGATAAACTGACATTATCCAGTGCCTGCAGAGGTGCAATACCAATACCAGAGGCCACATGCACTTGACAGACCCAAAGAAACTTTCCAAAGAAACCACCACCACTGAACTTGAAGCTGGGCTGAAGCGCCCTCTAAGAAGATGGCTTGTTGAACAAGACTAATACGACATGGAAGGACATGTCCAATATTCCACTGGGGAAAAATATGCCACTTTTGCTTAATATGTGTATAACTAATTAGAAAGAAAGAAAAACACCAAAATATCAATGATGATTAGCTCAGGGATGCTGTATTACAGTTACTTTTTAATTATTTATTTTTTGCTTGTGTTTTCTAAATTTTCTGCAGTGAGCACATTAAAACATTACTTTTGTAAAATTAAAAGTTTTAATAAAGATAATAACCACTGGTATTCATCTTGGCAACAAGCTAACCAAGTCATGTATGATCCTTGTATAAATCAAAGAGGCAAGATTGTATTTGAACTTGTGTAAGCGTGAGTAAAAATTTCTTCATTTTTTTTTTGAGCTACATATTAGGCAGGTACTGAATGGTAGATACTGCTCCTAGTGATGGGAATACAGCATTAAACAAGGTAAGCAAGATCCCTTGTGGGAGCAGAGGGAAGACAATAAAACATACTATCTAAATGTCAACTAGTTTTAAGTGCAATGATTTAAAAACAAAACAGGTGCTGGGACAGAGAGTGACTAGGGGCCTCTTTATGTTGGATGGCTGGAGAAGGTGACTCTGAAGAGGGAACACAGGAGCTGAGATCTGAATGAGAAAAAGGAGCTGGCCATCAGTAAAGCAGGAAGAGCATTTCAGGCAGAGGGAACAGTCAGAGGAAAAGCCCTACCGTGGAAACAAGCCAGATGTGTTCATGGACAGGAATAAGGTCAGTATGGCCAGAACTTTCTGAACAAGGAAGCAGATGGAACAACATGAAGTCAGAGAGGGAAGCAGCAGCCAGGTCACAGAGGGCCCTGCACACCAGCATTAGAACTGGGAGACCACTGTGGGGCTTCGACAAGGAGAGCAAGATTTGATTTACATTTTCAAAAGATCGGTCTAGCTGCTATGATAGGATTGGATTGGAGGGTGAAAGAACATAGCAAAGGGTCCAGT